>NW_026018165.1:8446575-8499893 GCF_020466585.1 Dendroctonus ponderosae | reverse complement strand
ATTAAACAGTGTATACAAGGAATATGAATTGATAAAAAATAGTGCATTCAAGCAAAAGTTGAGTTGCACCTTAAAAAAAGCATCTTTGAAGCTTTAGCAGGGTTCTCCAAGGCTTCAGTGTATTTTCATTTATTTCTTTGCTTGTTTCTTCGACAATTACTCTAAAAGATAATTTTAAACACTTTTCTGTTCACATTCTTTGAGCGTAAATAAGAAAACTATAGTGCATCCGTTTCCCGATATTTTTTTGGTGAGAAGCGGTATTTCTTTTTTTTTAACTGCACCAACACGTTGAAGAACAAAAATTGCTTTAAATGCTTAAAAAAACACTTAAAAACCACTTTTTTTTATTTTGACTTATTCTATTCGTATTTTATATTTTCACAAATGCTCCTCACAGGCGCTGACGGCATTTTGTAAAATTGATTCTGGTAGTTCTGCTTTCCTTTTTCGTATTTTTGTGTTAAATGTGATTGTTGTGTTCTGTTGATACCTATTCATAGTTTTCGCGACTTTCTATTATGTTTCTCTTTTATGTTGTTTGGTAACGTGGCTTTGAGTATCTCTGCGTCAAAGAAAATTTTCGAAATCCTTAATTCTCTTTTTACATTCGGATTGAATTATATTTTATAACATTCTCCATTCAGGGATAAAAAATGTGTATTTTTGACATTTTGTTATAAAGAAAGCAGACTTCGTAAATGGCACATCGGATTTAAAAGAAAATCTTCAGTTTTCCAGATGTAACTAATTGAAGAATACATTTTCTAGTATCTAGCATATGTTGCAGATAATTTTCTGCAAAACAAACATATTTTTGAGTTATTAATGATGTTTAACGAAAGTGGGTAAATTTAGCGCCTATTTATTGTTCAGGCTCAGTTATAAACCAGCGGCCATATAATCGAATATTAAAGAATAAACGAAGCGTAACAAAATATACAACTTCCATGATGGACAAAACAGAAACTCCCGTAAATAAGCCAAGCAATCCGCCAAAATTGGCGAAGAAATCAGTGAATCCATACAGTTCGTGTCTTTTCGAAGTTACAAACTGAGATGCTTTGAAGTAGAGAGTGAGTTTGGAGAAACTCATTCTGTCAGGAGAATTCACCCAATTAAATCAGGAAATATTCTATTGGAAACGGACTTACTTGCTTTGAGCATATTTTGTGAATTTTTTGTTGTTAGGATACAGTAGTTTAAATGTTTCTGGCCAGTCCCATTTAGCTTGCGTAGTTTCTATGTGATAGGATAAGTCTGAGCAGATTGGCATACAATTGCATCTCGAACCCTATAAGGAAAAACAGGGAATTATTTAGATCTAAGTCATAGATAAATATATCACCTTTGGAGTTTTGGTCTTTTCATCGACCGCATCCTTTTTTTTCACATGCGTGATATAATGTTCAGCATTATACATGCATGGTGCTCGCTTTGAACCGCAAATTTTCGTACCATTTGTCCCTTAAAAAATCGGAATAAGTATGAATTCAGAATATAATTGTTTAATGTTAAACATGTTTCTTAAAAACGATTTTTAAATAATTTCCATTTTAATTTTTGCCACTTTTGTGCTTCCCACTAAATGTCTTTCTTGTTGGTTCTTCAAGTGTAGATAACCAAATGGTCAGTTATCGAGTTACAGGTTTTAGAAAGTGTTCTTCCAGGTCCAAGCATTATTTGTATCGTTGCAAATCTAAGTTATTTTCAGTTATTTTAGAGACAACAAACAACTTGGAGAGGCGTATATCCAAGGATGGACCGAGACACGCTGAACACCCGATGAAGAAAGGAACTGTTTTCTTTTTGTGGTTTCATTAGTTATTTTTTTTATTTATTCCAGTTTTGATTGTATATTCGTCAGATAAATTGAATCAATATCTTTTCAGTACAACCTGATCCCATTTTTAGTGTAGTTTTTTCGGTACTTTAACTCGATTGAGTACGATATTTCTTATTTCTTTATAAACACCCACATTCGAACCCTTGAAATAAGCTGACACATAAAACTACCTTTCTGAATAAATAATTTTTAGCTGATTATATAAATCGTATTAGATAATCTGAAAGTAATCAATTTTGCAAAATTTTTGAAAAAAAAATGTCACAGAAAAACCTAAAAATAGTTTTCTTAATCATTCAATAAAACCTTATTTAGTGGCAGTTCTTTAGACTTATAACGCACACTAAAATTGTTTCGAACTTAATGAGAGGCGTAGCATCTATTTACTTACATCTTCTTAGTTTGAGTTAGATTGCAAAACCAGCTGAAAACTTTTCCAAAATCAACTAAACGAATATAACTTTAATGTAAATTCTGCAAAAATTAGAGACAAATATAAGTGAAGAATTGCATTCGAAACTATTACATACAGCATACAATTTTCAAACCTAATTTACTTACTTGGCATATAAAAGTTGACACACCCACATGTTTTCAGAGTAAACGTGGTCAAGCAGTCCAAATTGCAATTTAGCTGAGAATAAATGTTGAAGTATTTTAAAGGGTTTGTATCTGTCTTGTCAATGTAACATTGCCTTTGATGAAGTTTGTATCGTGCTACATTTTGAGATGTTGTGATTTTGACCGGCTGAAGAGCGCCTAGCACCGTTTCATCGAGCGGTACCCTGAAATATTGATCTCCTACCAAGGGAAATCTCATAGGAGCATGAAGCATCACCTATAAGTTTTACATACAAATACATATACACAATATACAAAATAGAAATATAAAAGAGTCACGAAAATATATCTGTAACACGCATAATTCAAAACCTTTAAAATATTTTGATATGCTTTGTATTGACGTATTGACTTAAATACGGGGTGGCTCACGTCCCAAAACAATCAGTCAACATTAAAATCGAGCAACAATTTACATTGCTTACATTTACAGTGTCGAGTTGGCGAAGACGCAGCTTTATAAGTCCAGTATAAAGAAAACAAAGGCAACAATAGTTAATTTTTTTTTAATTTGTCCAATTTTGCTCTTTGCGGATTAACACACTTGTGATTATCATATTTTATTTTCCTTTCCTGGATTTTGAATTATTTTTTATATTTTGAACATTTTCAGTTTAACGCAGTTTAACAGGAAAATGTAATCAAATGCACAACAATAAATCCGACTATTAATGCGTTTAATTAATTTGTTTCTGGCTGAACCACTGTTGGATTTGCTTTCCAAATGCGAATTTTTGAAGACAAACTCCAGATGGCTGATGCTGTGAAAGGCGAGACGAAAACATTTTTGAATAATAAAATCTGCAGGTCGAATAATTTATTTAAACAAAATTGTCTGCAGAGCTGAAAGTTAAGAGTCTTTCTTTGTATTGTCGTATATTCAAGTAACATTATTGATACAATGTGTACTTTTCATTAAATGATTGTAAACAAGATCTGCTGGATATTTAGGCATTTAATCAAATTAATTAATTAATTTAATAAAAAGTTTCTTCTTCTGCTAGTTAAGCAATAAAATATTATCTTACAAAATTTAGGAGTTTGCTTTTGCGACATTTCATATAACTTACTGTACCTTAAATCCATGTATTCCGTTCTTGCAAACTGGGTTTAGATCGTCCTTATTAGTAACGAGTGTTACTTCAAATGCGTTTTTTACGCCCGCAAAATTTGCTCTCCATGGATAAGTTTCCTCATCTAACTTGATGCCCTGATGATGATTTACTGGCTGATCAACATAGCCCTCCTCCACTTTCCACGAGGATTTTTTTTTAGCAGGATTTGTCATGAAATTTTTAAACTGTACTCTAAAAATGCAATTTTTTCAAAGGTTTCATTTTTACTTTTTTAAATATATTTATTGGGCTAGAGTTTGTACGCATGTAGGAAAAAGTCGGCAAAAAAATTTACCATCAAAAATAAAATTATCGACACTAATACCAGGATTATTAAAAGCATTTATAGCAGTAGCATTAAAAACTAGCTTTGTTGAGATAACTGAGGGAGATTCAATTTATTTAATATGTCGGACGAACTCTTGCTTGCGGGTTTATCTAGTTATATTTACCCTTTATTGGGCATTTGAACGTAACAACAAATTTGAATAAATAAAATACACAAACTATAAGGATCAGTAGGGTATTAAGAAACAATCGATTATTGACGTTTTCATGAAAGTTCCAAGGATTGTGAACTGCAATCTACTTACACGTTTTCTTTAAATAAATCATTTCTGTCCAGCATATTAAACGTATAACAAATTCCTTCGTCTGTTATTATGGGCGTAAATAAATCCTCACATTTTCTAGGAAGTTTCCTCCAAATGCAAGAAGCAAAAATTGTCTTCGGTCTAACCTAGGTAAGAAGTGAAGTCATTTAATTGAAACGAACGTAATATTTACGATTATGATGGTGAACCATTTAATACAGAAAAAAAAAACAATAACATTACAACCCTTTTACAATATGTATTTGATGTATAGAAGGTGTAAGTGCGGTAAAAATCGAGTCTAATGTCGTTTGAGCATCCGGGAGTTTATTGAAAAACAAATCGTTCAGCGTACTTCATTAATTTACTTACTTCGTCCAGAAAATTCAAGAAATCATCAGCAGGTAAAGTGTTGGATCTTCCTGAAAATTTCCAGTTTGAATCACAATTCATGCTCATGTATTCGGCGTATCGTTTCCTGGAATTATGTTAGTTCTTTAAACTGTGCGGTGTTTCGTATGTAAGTTCTGGAAGTTAATTGTGGAGGAAACTGTTTTAGGCGTTTGGTTTTGCTTTTTAGAAAAGAAACAAATTGGCTCAAAACCGGCAACTATAAATTCAGTAAGCAAGAAGAAGAAGTTGTAGAAAATAGCTGGGCCATCATACTATTAGGAGTTGTGAAAAAAATTTGTAATTAAGTTTTTATTAAAAAGTGCTTAAGTTATATTCAATCAAAGTGCATAGTAATATTCAATCAAAGTGCATGAGTTACATTCAATCAATAGTTTTAGTAAAAATTGCCACTATATTTCTATACTTAGAAAAAGAATCGTAAAGTAGATAATTTCTCTTTAAGCTGGATTAAAATTTTAACAAATACGTATGTAATTATATGATTCCTACTCAATTTCTGTTATATTCGCATCGACTTTTCTGCCTTTCAATTTCAGCATAACATCAATATAATTGAATTTTGACGTAACGCTTTTAGTTTCCGGGCAAATAGTGACTGCTGGGAAGGGAATGCTGTCCAGCTTCGTTTCTCTGGTATCAAAACTCACTATTACTGGACTATCATTCCATTTTTCGTATACCAAAGTGATTGAATAGACGCAACCAGCCACCACAATGTTGAAAACAACAAACCACCAAATTCTGCAAACGAAATGCAGACTAGATTGCAATTCACTCGGCCACCAAGGTAGGAAATACCTTTCAAAGTAAGTGCGATCTTCCCCAAAATACCGAAATCCATGAATACTGCTGCACTTGCAATACTCCCTAAAGTACTTTCTCATACGGATAAAAATTAATGGAATTCTAATTTGCTTCATTACGGATGTCGCTTTTGCCATAATATAACAACCTGCAAAGTTAAAACATGGGAATCAATTAAAAGCAAGTTATAATATACTAAAATACTAAAGAGCACATTAGACACCGAGTGTGACGAGCTTGTTCTTATTATTTGGGTACTGTTGAATATTTATCATTGTTCTGTGTAGGATAGTTTTTGCGCTATTCTTATATACAACAGAAAGAAAATAAAAAATACGTTTCTGATTGATGATTTATTGATTTAAAATCAGCTCATTTATTAAAAATAATTTCTTTGGATTATAATCGTAAACCTAATCACAACTTGCATACATATTCCAATTGAAATGAATCAAGAAATGGTGACGATTATTGCTATAAAATTGAAACTCTATTACTTAAGTATTATTTTCTGCTGTTAATGCATGATAATTCAGGGTAATTGAAAAAAGTGAAGTTTTAGTGCTATCGAAAATTTAATTTGGGCGGTCGTCATCAAAAGCGGGAATTGCTGGATTGCAGAAATTCAATAACGCAAGTTGAATAAATTTGCCTACAAGAAGCTCCAAATAACTAAATAAACTATTACTTGAAATGAAATATATGTTTATGTACAAAATCGTAAGAAGTCAAGCAGTAAAGTGGGCAGCAAAATCCTATAAACGCATAATTATTAATGAAAAAAGTGAATATGGTAAATAAACAGAAAATAAATGCATACAAATTCTTAAACTCACCTCTATGAATGTAAATATTTTCACCAGGCAAATGATATTAGAATAGCATCGAAAATCAGCATACAAGGCATTTATCCAGAGCATTCTAGGTAGGGCAGGTAATAAGCTAATTAATCCAGCGCAATTTTACGATATTTTCATTAGTTATAGTACACCAACGAATGATACTATCATTTCAATGGTTTTACGCAAGTTATTGTTGTCGTTTTTCCAGCGGACTTTAAATAAATTAGTATTCTACTATATGCTGTATTTATTTCTCTGTAATAGAATGGTTTATTTACATTACACTCACTGGCTTTAGTCTGAATATTACATGTTAATGGAAATTAATAAAAACGTTATTTGTAAATTTCTATTTTCTATATTTCGATCTATTGGATATGTATTAAATAAAATTTGTGTTTTTTAAAATTATATTAATTTAGATAGAGTAGTATTACAGACAAGGTGACCATCAGAGGATGTGTGTGCTTTGTGTTATTTAATGTAGTAGATTAAGTTAGACA
This sequence comes from Dendroctonus ponderosae, assembly GCF_020466585.1. Lineage (NCBI taxonomy): Eukaryota > Metazoa > Arthropoda > Insecta > Coleoptera > Curculionidae > Dendroctonus > Dendroctonus ponderosae. Next base: position 8,493,155 of record NW_026018165.1, on the reverse strand, counting down.
AATGGCTTATTAGTATTAGTAGTACTGTACTAGATTGATATAACAATAAAAAAAAGATTAATTTAGATCGGGTATCGGAAGCTGGACCATGTGCGATTGGTAAACGAACAGCGTAATTTACTTATCTACAATGTGCAAAGTTCAGGACGATTTGAGTTTGAAATGGATCTATAAAGAAATGTTTATTAACCGAAGTGCGTAAAAGCAATTTCAAGCTAGATATCACACTTTTCAATTATTTTTGTGCCTGATTGATCCCATGATTTAGCAGCGAAATTAAGCTAAGCGAAATACAACGCGGACAAGTTACCGAAAATACATTTTGGACAGAAGCTTCAAACTTAAGACTAGTTGGCTTTGATTTGGGCAAAGTTATTAAATTATCTAGAACAGTATTAAATTTATTTATTTATGAGTATGCCGTCAAGATAGAAACAAAGAAAAATCAGTCAATAAATGTATTTAACTTTTCTCGGCAATTAGCACTGTATTTGCTGTAAATTCATATTGTAGGTTCCAAAACCAGACTTTCCAAAGCAATATAAAAATTTCCGAATAATTGGAACTTCAAATAATTATTCTTGTAAAAACGTGCTATTGTATAATAAATAAACGGTAATATATTTTAATTAAATTCGGTATACATGTGGTGTTTTAACTAATGAATTGATGGGATGTGAGCTTAATTTAATCATCCATGAATGGGGCTTGGCCTGTTAATATATGAATGGGAAGGAACACAGTGGTAGAGTAACTTGGTCTGGTAGCAAAAGAACTAAGGGATATAATTTAATAAAATATATTTTCCGAATTCCTAAGTTATTTTTAGACGCAATGGAAACTAAGTTACGCAGTTTAGAATGTCACAATTGGAGATTAGCATTTTTTTGATTAAATGTGGCGTTTATTTGATTTAACACTTCTTCTGTAAATATTGGCAAAAATATATCAGGATTGTCAAATAATTATTACAGATTTTAAGCAAATTCTTTACGTGTTTGTTTGAGCTGAATGTGATCATTTAATTCTTATATTTTATTTTCAGTTTATAGATGTTCTAATTGATATAACTTGATATAAGGCTGAGTGAATTGCGTTTATTGCTTTTGCGCTACTTATCCAGTGCAGCAAAAACTTTACATTTTTTGTCGTTTACTCGTCATTCATTATTTTCTTACTCAGCTTAAGCGCGAAACCTAAGCATGTCCATATTTAAATTTGTATATCCAATTGTTATTGTTAATGTACTGCAGAACAAAACAAATAACTAGAAGTAAAAACATAAATAAACAGTTCAAAAACATTCCTTCACATCCAAACATTTATTTCACAACCACCCTGTACCGCAGACTGAATATAAAATGTAAAATTTAATAACGTGATGCTTCTAATTTATTTTGCATTTAATCATTTCATATTGCATCTGGAAAAGCAATTTTGTCGTAAATTTGCAACCAACAGTCAACCAAAGATGGCCTCTTTACCGGTAGCTACGAAAAAGACATTTCTATGGAGAAATGTGCGAATTTATTTTAGGGAATATTGCGTCTCAAGCAGCATTCATGGAATTAGGTATTTTGGAGAACGGCGCACTTACTTTGAAAGGTAGTAAAATGCATATGAAAAAATGGTTTTTCCAACTAGAAGTTTTCGAATTTTTTTTAACCAGAAAATTTTCGTCTGCTTATCAGACAATAACTTCAACTGTTAGTGTTTTAGAAATCACATAACTACATTCTTATCATACAAATTTCTAAAAAATTTATCATAAAATTATAGTAAAGTAAGTGTATAGTTTCGTATACTCCACTATCATCATCATCCACTTTCTCATAATTATTAATACCTTTTTCTTGTCCAAGTATACGTTAGTAAAATTCAACATGTCTTACTCTTTCATACTTGGATTTTTCGAAATATTCATGATTTTTGGAAAGTTTAAGCATTACTGTTTTTTCATTGTAGAGCATGGTGGTTAATTGTGTTTGCATTTTGTTTGTCGAGCTGTGGATTTTTCATCACAATGATCTATCGAAAGTGGGAAAGCAGTCCGATTATTGTCAGTTTTTCCACACGTGAAAAACCAATCTACGAGATACCGTTTCCAGCTGTTACCATTTGTCCTGAATCGAAATCGGCATCGAAAAGATATAGCCATTCCACGATAATTAAAAGACTAATGCGCTACAGGAATCTTACACAGGAAGAGTGAGTTTTATTTAGATATCCCCTTAACGTTTGCTTAGTTGCCTTCTCTTTCAGATATAAAACGTTTTCTTATATGAATCTGCTTTGCCATACGGTACCCTCATTCATTGAAAGGGGAAAACCGAAAAATATGACTTTTGATAACTATTTTTATTCCGTTGATGATTTCTTCGAAGTTGTTTTCAATGTAAGTTATTCTATATTATATGTATACAACTTGAAAGATATTGGCACTAATTATATCCAGTTCTGCGAGTCAGTTTGGTCACTCTATTACAATTATTTTTACATATTTTAATATTCATTTACTCGAATTCGATACAAGTAAGTTCTCTATGTAAATGATCGCAGAGACAACACTATAAATATATAAAGTTCAAGCGACTTTGTATAACACAAACAGCAAAAATAATTTTATCAGCCATTTACCAACTATTAAATTTATGTTTTAAAGTAATTGTTTTATTATTCAAACTTTTATAAAAGTTTATAATTGATCCTTCGAGATTACTTTTAGTACCTTTTTGAACCAAGTTGAAAATTTTTAAATGAATTATTGATATTTATCTTTTTATAGATTGTCTCTAGCATAAGATTAGACAATCACTTTAATATTTGTAGGTACTTAAATATAAAAAACTGATTTTAGAACACAAACGACTATTGATGTGAAATTTTCAAGGACTAATAACGAAGGTCCCGTTATCAGATTATTATCTATCAAATTATCCGTTTAAAATTTTAACATCCAGGTAATAGACGGGGGAAGTAGAAAGGTGATCTCAATCAATAAGTATATATTAAATGCATACAATTCTTGTTCAGAGACATATTTTTTTATTCATATTTTGCTTTGCTTCTTTGAGCATATTGCATAATTTGAGCAGATATAACTGGGTATAAATGGATATTCGAAATGAATGTTTTTTTAAATATTTCCTTCCTTATTAGGAAAAACTTCAGCTAATCTCTGGTACTTACAGGGTAATTACTTAGAGAGCAATTGCTAACCATCTTAAAACTGATAAAAGTAGATAACTCATGACGATATGCTTAGTTTATTAATTAATTTATATTCGATCATTGAAGAGATGACATATGAAGTAAGATATTGTTGCTTATTTCTTCTACGACCAAAGAAAATCTCATATACGTAAATTGTCTTGAAAATCCGAGTTTTTCAGGCACAGTAATTATAATGCAATAAAATATATTTACTATTTAGGGAATTTAAATTAAACCTCGTGCCTACCAGTAGTAATATAATTATAGTACCTATATTGTAACACGTGAAACATTTCGTAAAATTTACGAAATTTATTTTTTTGATTCGATTCTAGCGCGCTAAAGTAAATCACTGGTTTTCAGGTATCTACAAATATTCTCAAGTTCTTACGTGCTTGCGAATGGATGAATAAGGAATACTCTTGTAATCAATTGTTTGACTTAGTTATAACGGATGAAGGAATTTGTGCCACTTTCAACATGTTAGATACATCTAAAATATATCGAGATGTTGCGTAAGTTGAGATGTAACTTGGTTTCATAACTCTTAATCATTATAATTTTTTTTAAATAAGAAATGTATTCAATAAGATTAGCTTAAAAATAGCAATAGCAAAAAGCAAAGTTTTAAAAATAGACAATTAGATGAATTGTGTTAAATTTAGAGACAAATCAAAGCCTTTATAACTCACCAGGAATCATAAAAATGTTCTAGTCGTTTCTATGCTTCAGCATATTTCAGAAACCTTAGAATATTTTGGATGTTATTGCATTTTTCAATAAGTGCATTTTCAGATACATCCCTAGCATACCATTTCGCAAAAATACAACTTCTAGAAATATTACTTGGACCTTAGATGAAGGATATTCCATAGATGATGATATGCACACATTTCCGAAAAGAGCGCTTTATTCTGGAGCTTCTAGCGCACTCAAATTTAGTATAATAGAAAGCAATGAAAATATCGATCAAGCATGTACCAAATCTTTGCAAGGGTTTAAGGTAAGTCGAAGCGATATTCGGAAACTTAAGCAATTAATAATTAATACGGTAAGTCGTAAATAGTTGTTTCATTTTATGACAAAACTGAAGACCATTTGCAATGCACAAACAAGAATTAGATAATACATTTTTAGTATACCAGCGAATTTCAGTATTCATTAAATAAATTTTAGTTAACCGAAATATCAAAAAATATTCAAAAATGCAATTAAAAATTGGGTTAACAAATCGGGGGGTTTTCAATCAATTTGGTTTACGGAATAAAGACGAAAAATTAATTAAATAAACTAGAAAGAACTGGCATTTCGTATTACGATTCATAATAAAGTGATTGGAAGGAATTTATAATGGAGGTTAACTCTTTAATCGAGATTTAATGAGCTTTTTCTGCTTAAGCTCCTTTCGTGAAAATTACAGAATATTACAAAGAAAAACACCTATGAAGGTGCAACTTACTTGCCCTTGCGAAAGGCCTTGAAGAAATTATTTTCCACGAAGTAACAAAAGCTCGAAAAAGTTCCAGTTTCAATATTCGAATAATAATAAAAAAATCTTTAACGCTTTAAAGTAGATTTCTTGTTTCATTTAAGCCACTTATTGAGCATCATTTATTTTATTTCTTGTTTGTAGGTCACTTTGCACACTCCTACAAGAGTACCAAGACCAAGTCAACAATATTTTAGAGTGCCTCTGGATGCCATTGCAATAACTGCAGTGAAACCCGTAATGGTAACAACATCCAAACGGGTAAAAGATTTCAAGCCGGAAAAACGACAATGCTACTTTGAAACGGAAAAGTATTTAAAGTATTTCAAACTGTACACTCAAAGAAACTGCCAACTGGAATGTTTGAGCAATTTCACTCTTGCCTGGTGCGGATGCGTAGGATTTTTTATGCCCAGTAAGTGAATACAGTAATACAATCAGCTGAATACCTAAAAAAAATTGAAAAATTAAGCAATATTTTCCAATAGCTGCTCGTCAGAATATTGTGCGAGATTGATTTAGGTTTATTTACTCTAATTATATTTTATCTAATCAAATATCCACTGTAATGATGAGTAACAGCACGAGTTATTATCTGCTTTAATTAATTAATAAAAATATTTTAGAAGAAAATAATACGGATATATGCGGCTCACTAAGTAAACTATGCATGGCAGAAGCTGAAGAAATTGTTTATAAGAGTACCATACATCAAATTGATAAAATAAAACCCGGAAAGCAAAGAAAATCAGTTCACGCTGAAAAGGTAAACCGTCTCAACCTTCAACAAGGGACTTCATCTAATGAATCTCAAGTACGCAACGACAAACAAAATTAAATTATGCCATTGAAAAAATTATTTCTAGATTCCCTATTGTGATTGCCTGCCTCTTTGCACAGATCTCAGCTACGAAGTGGAAACCTCCACATCCGCTTGGGATTGGATTAAAATGATTGACGTATATTTCCCTCCGCTTAACACGTCTGTCCCAAGAGAAAAATCGTAATTTTCCAACATCCAAAATAAAATCAATGCCAATAAAATAAAATATTTTTTTACTTGTAGAATATCAAAGACCTCAATGATCATCTACTTCAAAACCAATCATTTCATAACAACAGAAAGACATGAACTTTATGCTATATTAGATATGCTTGGTAGCTTTGGAGGGCTATTGGGACTATTCACTGGTTTCTCCATTTTGTCCTTGATGGAGATTATTTATTTTCTAACAGTCCGAATTATTTGTAATATTAAGCTGTTTGGAAATTGGTCCGGGGAATGCGAAAATGATGTGGAGAAAAACTTACCAGAATTATCATCTCGTAGGAAGTGAGAAGAACCATTAGTAGGAGAAGAAAGTATCGATTTAAGGAATTATTTTGTGAAGTATTATAATCCGCTGCGTGTAGTAGTTCTTCGCAAATTACTTAAGAAATACATATTTACAGATACTTAGAATGCACTTTTCCCTTTGCCTTGACCACGTCCGGTACGGACGGATAACGACAAATAACCGATATTGTCATGTGAAAGATGAAAAGTAAAAGAAATAATATCTTAAGTCACATATTTCGTGCCATATTAAACTGTTTTGAACGTTTGCAAGCCAAGCAAGCAGTCAAGCTGGTTTTGAATTTTCAATTCGTGAATGGAGTACCAAACTGCAGAACTGCCGGTAGAAGAACCCACATACGAATAAACTATCAAAGCTATCAAAAAGCTTAAAAATAACAAAGTTCCAGGAAAAGACAACATACCAGTAGAGCTGCTTAAATATGGAGGAGAAGCACTACAAAGGCAACCACATAGACTTATTACTCTTACTCTCTTATATGGAGTCAGGAGAAAATACCAGATCATCCCTACCTGTAAAAAGGGAGACAGAGCAAATTGTAGTAACTATAGTATAGTTTTAATCAATACGGCATATAAGATCCTTGCAAACATACTTCTGGATCGCCTTAAACCCATCGTAGCCAGGCTTGGGGGACTACCAGTGTGGATTCCGTAAAAATAGATCTACTGTCGACCAGCTATTTGCAATAAGGCAAAAAATACTGGAAATTTAACAGAGTCATTCATCAACTGTTCAGCGACTTTAGGCAAGCATACGATTAGATTCTTATTAGAGTTAAGCTATGGGACGCAATAGTGGAGCTGGAAATTCCCAAAAAGCTAATCAGGCTGATAGGTGTATGTATCAACGGCTTCAGAAGTAGAGTAAAAGTTGGTAAAATACTGCAGATTCGTTTGAGGCATTTAGTGGCTTGAAATGTGGCAAAAAAATATGCGGCTTTCTTATGTACCCTTACCGTAAATTACTTATGTACGTGTGGAAAATACACATCATTCGGACAATATTTTAGATCCTTTAATTTAAATAATTGTGAATTGATTCAAATTCAGTAACAATTAATTGATCGTGATCCGATCTGAATACACTTTGTGTCTACTAAAGAGAAAATCGTTGCTCGTAAGCGTTTAATTTATCGTAAAATATTCTTTTGAACGTATTTAAGTATCATGGATTTTTTGGAATATTATGCTAGAAAAGTGCCAGATTTTCGAAAATTGTACAATTGATATATTCTTAAATTGATGGTATGAATTTTTATAAAAGTACAATTTTTCACTATTTTTCGGGTACTTAGTTTTTGTTCTATTTTTACTATTTGTTTTGATTTACACATAATAGCACGACCGGTGACCCAGGAAGAAAAACATGACCTCCAAGTAAATTGTTATAATATGTAACAGCTATTAAATTTTATTGAATATAAAAAATGCGGAAATGGGTAAGTACAAATGCGTCAAACTTAACTTTGACGCCCTGTATTTCAAAAACCGTCCACTTTTGGAGTAGTTAAATAGTCAAATTCGGTTAAATCATCATGTTTTCACCCCACAACACGTTCTCTGTCGGCGGATTTTGTACGGACATTTTAAATACATCCTGTACTTATTTTATTCAAAAAATTACTTAAAAAATAGCAAGCAAGTTAATTCTTTTCTATAACTCTAAAGCAAAGACTGTAACTAAATTGAAGCTTTCCTATGTACTTTGTTTCTAGATAAGTAATTTGGAGTAAATTATTTATTAAACTGAAATTTACAATCTATAGAAATATACTTATAAGCCATCAAAAATTAAATTTAATATGCCTGAATACAAAACCAAAAAATACATTTCAACATATCACTTTCAGTATATAATATACTTATAAACCATCCAAAAATTAAATTTAATATGCCTAAGCCATCAAAAATTAAATTTAATATGCCTGAATACAAAACCAAAAAATACATTTCAACATGTCACTTTCAGTTTCCGTGAAAGATTTGCCCAAAAAAATTTGCGTAAAATTACATCAAATGCCAAAATTCCCAGAAACCTATAAAAAACAGCTTCGACTGTAATACACTTCAATTTACTGATTACATTTATAAAAATCAGACGCTCTAATCAACTGTAATCAGTCTGAATTTGATATTGTCAGTGTTTGCACAGAATCATCCTTGAATTGTTCATATCAACTCCGACAAGCCGCTGCAATCAGGTAAATGCGATGGTAGATATTTAAAATATTCATTTTTCATCTGGTTAGAATTGTCCTGTTGTGAATATATAATCTGCTGCATCTATAAGGTGATTCCTTTATCTTAAATATACTGATTTTATATTGGAATTATTAATTAAAGAATGTCTGCAACTTTGATAGGTTTACATGTGCATTTTTCGGATAAAATTCATTTTACAAATAAATTAGCCTCGGTAAAGTCAAGTATGGTTTGAGCCTGATCCTTTTAATGGAGCCTTGCTGAAACATAAGCATATGGAAAAACTGAATAATTTTTAACATGAATAAATGAAAATAACATGCAAAGTCTTGGTATAATAAAACTAATTGATATAATTTTTAGCAACGTAAATCTACTGAAATGTGGTTAGCCACTGTTCTAATACTGATAGCCGCTCTGCTATTCTATTTTATTAAACCACTATGGTACTGGTCTAACAGAGGAGTAGCGCAAAGTCGGCCTATGCCATTTTTTGGAGATTCAGCAAAGCTGATTTTTCGAAAAATCAATCTATATGATTTTGTTAAATCGTTTTACGACATGTATCCAAACACCAGGTAAGGCTACCTCAAACATTATTACCAGAAATATAAATTTCTTTCTCGATCTAGTTATACCGGAGTTTACAACTTCAGAGCTCCAGTATTGATGATAAAAGATCCAGAATTAATCAAACAAGTAATGGTAAAAGACTTTGACACGTTTACAGATCATGCCCCATCAGGAGATCCCGATGCGGATCTCTTGTGGAGTGACAATTTATTTGCATTAGCAGGTAGCTGGGATTATAGAATCGCATTAATTTTTTTTATATAAAAGTTTGTATTTGCAGGTGATAGGTGGAAGGAAATGAGAAACCTCATCAGCCCCACGTTCACTACAAGCAAAATCAAAATCATTTACGAGCTAATGGCAGATACTGCCCAACAGTATATAAAACAATTTCAAGCAGGAGAAGATGATTTTATTGAAGTAGAAATGAAGGACGTTTTTTCAAGGTGGGTGACTTAGAAGAGTAGTAGTGGAATTTTAAAGGTCTAAGGAATTTCTGAGTTATTCGCGATTCAGAATTATATTTAGTTACATTTTATAATTTCTCCAAATGTTACTAAAATTACACTGTCTGTATTATCTGCTACAGATTTGCAAATGATGTGATCGCAACTACGGCGTTTGGCCTTAAAGTAAATTCTCTAGAAGAAAAGCAGAATATATTTCATAGAATGGGAGAAAAAATTACTAATTTTAAAGGGTTTTTAAAAGGAATCAACTTTATGATACTAACGTTCTTACCACGTCTAAGTAAGGTAAATGTGGATCCTCCCGAAAAATGAGCAAGTACAGTTTTTCTTATTTTTCAGATCCTGGGCTTGACGCTCTTGGATAAGGAAGCCTCCAAATACTTTCGCACCGTCATCAATGACACCATTAAAGTGCGCGAAGAGAATAACATAGTTCGGCCAGATATGATTACCTTATTATTAGAGGCGAGAAAAAATCCCAGTGAAAACAGTTCGGAAAACGGTAGGCGCTTTTATTTTTCATTAGTCCTGTTCTCAGTTATACCATATTAAAGTTTAGAAACATCTAGAAAAAGGCCGAAGCATGTAGTCAGTATTTCCAATGATCAAATCGCATCGCAAGCAGTCATTTTCTTCTTTGCCGGATTCGACACCGTTTCAACTGCTATGTGTTTCGGGGCTTATGAATTAGCCTTAAACAAAGACATTCAAGATAAACTGCGCGAGGAAATTCGAGAAACTACACCAAAGGTTGGGAGAGTTACTTACGAGCAGCTGCAGCACATGCGATATATGGATATGGTAATATCCGGTGAGTTTTTTTACTTCTTTCTGGACTTGAAATGAGTTTGATTCATTCATTTAACATTCTCTACTTTCTCCAAATTTTTCACTCATCACCACTTGAACGCAAAAAACTGAGTGTTTAATGAAACAATAAAGTAATTTTTGAATAGTTAAAGTAAAGGAAAAACGATATAAAAATGCTCATACAGGCACAGATCGAGCGCCGAAGAACAGAAAAATTTGAAAATTTAAACTTAAGCAAATTTAAAACAGAGTAATGTTTGTAAACAAACATTAATTATTCAATTGATTCACATAGTTCGGCTAAAAAAAGCCATGACAAAATCAACAAAGCTGATTATAAGAGAGGATATCAAAATTTGTAAGTATTTGATGGGAAAATTACATTCAGGAAAATGTTCAGTTCATTCAGGAGTGCAGCAAAATAGAACTTTTTTTCAAAAACTCCGCTTTTGCAGGCAGGCGTGTGGATCATAAAAACGGGTTTATGTCATTCACACACGGAATTAAATATGTAGACAAACGGAAGTAAATGTTGCAAAATCGCATAAAATACCAAAGCAATTTTAATATTCTGAAAATATAGTTTCTTTGCAATAAAACGGAATTGATAAAAAAACGCAACAGTGACGCAAATAAAGTAGACGAAATCCTGGAAATAACTTGCAAACGGCAGAAACAATTAACTTGAGATGATTTAAAACTTGCGTATGATTTTTATTTAAAGTATTGAATCTTTCATTTTAGAAGTTCTTCGGAAGTGGCCACCGTTTCCCATGGTAGACAGAATATCCAAAAAACCTTACACGTTTGAGCCAAAAAACAAAAATGAAAAACCATTCGTATTAGAAGCTGGCATTGAAGTGTGGTTACCCATTTACGGATTACAGAGGGATCCCAAATACTTTCCAAATCCTGAAAAGTTCGATCCTGAAAGATTTTCCGAAGAAAATAATAGCCTTATTATTCCGTACACTTACATGCCATTTGGTGCCGGACCAAGGATTTGCATAGGAAATAGATTTGCTTTAATCGAAATTAAATCCCTATTTTTCAACTTGCTATCAAATTTTGAAATAGTGCCTACTCATAAAACTCCGATTCCCCTTGTTCTTAAAAAAGACTTTCAACTTGGAGTCGAAAGTGGATTCTGGCTAGCATTAAAACGCATCAAGAATTGAGTTCTGGAGATTCACAAGTCATCTTCAGGTTCTAGATGACACCTGTTTTTTTTTTAGTTTTTAGATTGGATTGATTTACTTGAACTGCCGATGGATTTGAAAACTATTTAAATTCACAATGCATACATTGAGCAACATTTTTTAATTACATTATTGTTGGCCCAAATGTAATCATTTTTATCTTATGTAAAAAAGCGTGTTTAAAAGAGAGTTTAAGTTTGTCGATCATATAACAATACTTCTTGTCATTCTCTGAATTCCTTTTTTAACTTTGCATCAAATTATGTTCTCATATATTTGTAGCCTGTATAATTTTCAAATTAATTTATGAAAGACATAAAATTTTTAAGAAGGAAACGGAATCAGTGTTCCCTATGTTTTAATACTCTAATTCCCACTGTTAGTATTCCATAAATAGCAATATGAACTAAAAATATCACAGTATCTGGCAAGAACTTATTGCCTTTGCATTATATATGTCTCGCATTAAATAAATAGGAAAATCCCAGGATGTTATTTACCTAATTAATCACATTTAATGGTCGCTAAAATTGTAAAGAACATTACAACAAAAATTTTATTGTGATATAAATAGAATGCAGAAGTTTGGACTACATCCAGCGTACATCTAATTTTAATTAGTTTATATGGCGTATGTACCGATGTATGTATATTAACGACGAATTGAGTTAACCCGCTGATTGACTTGTCCTAGATAAAAGCAAAGTTAGGAAAATAAGTAAAAACTTTGCGAGCAGATAAAACAAATGTTATCGAATTAATTTTCAATCTGAAAATATAAATGTTTATATCAAAATAAGTTAATTTATGGCTTCAGTCATTTATCATAAATATTATGAGTCTCAGGTACTGCGTAAATCATCCCAAGTAATAATAATATATCTGCTAAATGTCTTTCAATTGAATTGTATTACAGAGGAAGACTCTATTCAAGGTAAAGGTGAAATCTCGAGAAAAACTTTCCAACTGAATACTATAATTCTAATTAATGTTTTTATTGTCAAACGTGAATGCTTTAAAAAGACATTGATTGAAAAGCTTTTTGGTATGCAAGTATATTTTCTTAAATTTTTTTGATGTTACAAGGTGTAAATTGATAAGTATTTTATGTTATTAAACTTATTTTAATGAATGGTAGAAAAATTATCATATAATACAGTTAAATTTTTACATTTATTTATTTATTAATAAATGTTGAAAAAAATGTAATTTTTAAAATACGAAATTTAAGCTAAATAACTAACGCAAAAGACGCAAAAATAGTGCAAAGTCTTGAAGAATCGCGGCTCCCTCCCTTTTTTTATAATATTTACTGTCGTTATATACCTGTTCTCACTTTTATTAACATTTTACCAGACAATCATCAAATACTCAAGCAGAAATGATAAAAAAACGAAACATTTAAGACCATTTACATACAAAGACAAACCAGAAACTTCAAAAATATGAAATCATACAAAGAGTAAACGCAATAGAAGAAACTTAACTATCCATACAGAATACTTGAAGTTTGTAAATTTTAAATTTTGCAACAACAATTCTAATATATTTTAAGCATAAAGCAACTATCCCAAAATAAACATTGTTAATTACATAGCTTGTCCATCCTGTCCAAATAATCTAAACTTTTCTTCACAAAAAAGGTTCACGAAAAGTATTAATTGAAAGCTTTTTGACTGCGCTGCGGCACAGAAATGACATATCGGTATTTAGATGAATATTCTTCCGTTGCTATTATTTATGTAAAATATAAAAATAAACGCAAATTTTTACTACCGTATTGACAACATATTCAACGCACCTGTTTCTCGCAATCCTTCCGACATAAAAAAATAAAAATAGGTTTTAATGAGAAAACGATCCAGATCATCTGCTGTCGTACGGAACAGTGCTGATGTTTGCGATATATGAAGACTATCGTTAACTTTAAAATAAAATCTTTGTAGAAGCAGTTTTATCCAGTTTTATTGTGGTATCGGAAAAACGTCTTGGGTTTTAACTAAAATCATCCCAGTAAATGAAAAAGTAATATGGTATATACACTTAAACACCAGCAAGAAGAATAAAAACAATAAAATAAAACGCATTTTAAAAACTGTTTCCAGCCGAAATAGCGAAACAACATACAATAGAAGATCATGTCGTAACCTTTTGAAAGAAAGCATGATCAATATTGAGCTTTTTTCATAGATCCTTCTCGGACAATGGTCTGGAATGAAATATCTTAAAATACAACGATGAGCCGGCACACGCCAATTTGTTTTTAGGATTAAGGCGCCGATAACTTCGGTGGGAAAACAAACTTTTGCGGCGGGAATTGAACAAAATCAAAAAACTCGCGTCGGATTTACACGGTCGCGTTCATGCTAAATACCGACATTGTTCTTATATCATAAAAAAAGATCAGTACATTTTCCTAAAACAATTATTGTGATTTTTTGCATTCAAAAATGAGTAGAAGTCATAGGAGACGGGTAAGTCGCTAATATTTGCAAATAATTTGAAACAATTCACAGTCCATTCATTATATTCAATTCAGAAAAAAAGAATCCTTAATAATGAATTAGGTTCTGGCTACATATGTTCAACTGATAATGGCTTCTTTATTATTTTCATTATATTCCACTTTATATATAAAATATTCTTAAACTTATTACACATTTATCTCATAGAATTACAAGTCATAAAAAATAAAACCAAGTTTTAAAGTCGAAAAATTACCATAGTCTCAAATCAGTGTGAGATTTGCGACTTTCAATCTGTGCTCAATTCAAAATTTGAAATATTTTATTTTGCTTTCTTGTCGAAAAAATATTAAGTTTTCCAAACTTAAACAAAACTTTAGAGAGAGAATACAATATTTAATTTGCTTACACGGATACAGTTTTTTAAAATCATAGTAAAATTTATGTAGCACTGATTAATAAACACATTATTATTATTATTGTTATACAAAATTTGGCAGACTAAAAATTTAGTTTAAAGACAGCATAGTGGAATACATTTTATTTTATTTTCTTGCTAATTAGTGTGGTCACAATTTTACGCGTATTTGTATTTTCTATTTATTTGCAAATTGTCTTAAACATCTTCCTTTTTTGTTAGTAGTAATCCTCAAATTAAATAACAATTAATTACCGTTCCTTCTATCGTAAGGTTTCAGTCAGTGCTTCATCGATCATAATCAATCAATCGAATCATAAAATAAGTCAATCCTGTCTCAAAATCAGCCTTAACTTACGAGTTTTTAGCACGATAATTTAAGCAATTACATTTTATTTCGATTTGCTAACAAATGAATATCTGTTTTCTTCAACTTAAAATTCTATAATTCCTTCAAGTGCAAAATATAACCAATATGCTTCAGCATTAGAACTGCACAAATTAGATATCTTTAAAAACTAAGTGTTGTTTGTAGTTTTTTATAGTCTGATTTAATAGTTTTAAACTGTATTTCTCTTTATATTTCCATATACTAGGAAGAAAGACCAGTTTAAATTAAAACACACATTTCATTACATGCGATGATGAAAAAGTGTATTACAAATTTATGGAAACTGTCTGCAATGATAATGATTTTCTTTGTTTTATCTAGAGAAGTCGGTCTTCTAAAGGCTCGAGATCCACTACAGATGGAAGTAGTTTTTTGGAAGATATTTCAGAGGACGGGGGTGAAGGGCCTAAATATGAAATTAAAACGTCGAAAATAATGGGCAGGTAAAAATAATAATTAAGTTAATTAACACTAACGAAAATTGCAAGTTCAGATATCATAAACTGTATACGAAAAAATAACACAAGGCTTGAAATAAATGGGCTTAAATATTTAGCGCTTATGAATCTAATAAGCAATAATTTAAGTAGTATTCACAAGCAAGTACATTTCTAGGTCGTCGGATTTATAAAGTATTTTCAATGTAAGTTTTGGCAAGCGTAAGGTAATTTTCGGAATAATGCAAAATATATAGAGATAATTTTCAACTAAACTAAAATACGCAACTCTGTAACTATTATTTCATGTCAGGGGCATCGCATACACACCGAGTGTACTAATTTAACGGCATTTTAAAATATTACCTTAATTACAATAATTTCAAACTTGCGGCAAACGGTTTTTAACATTTAAAATAAAAACATCAAAACGTCATTTTAACATCCAATATTCCAGTAACAAATAAAACTCATATTTTTTTTTCCAAAACAGAGCTTTACAGATTGAGTGGTTTTAATTGCTGTGACTAAATATTTAAAATTGCCTGTATTAGTGTGACCAAACATTTATAAATGAAGCATTTTATATTTTCTTTCATTGTGGCGACAAAGTTCTTGACTTCACACTAAAACACAGTAATTGGGTCTGAGAATTACTATGTTTTAGAATTATTTTAATGGGATGTTAATGACCATTTTTTAAATCCTCAAGTGTATTTTTGCTTTGTAATCATTTGGATTCTGTCTGTCCAACAGCCTTAAAATACAGTTGAAAGTTATTTCCACTGCACTAATTTTGTCTGAAAATATCTTGTATTCTATACTGAATTCTATATATTTTTTTTACAGTGTTAATTTTAAAATTTGGTATTTCTTACCAACAGGACGTGTGATTGTACACGGATACAATTACGCACCACATATCGTTAGGCGGGCTTCAAATAACATTAGAAAACCTGAAATAATACACAGTAAAGAGTGTGTATTTTTTTAGCAATTTCAATAATTGCCACGTTATATAACGAGCCATAAATATCACCAGAGGCATTTTGAATTTCAACCGAATTTCACTTATCGATTGGCAGAGTTAAGAAAATTTTGATGACAGCCTTATTGCAACCTTCAGCTTTTCAAATTATTAGCTATCTGACCTAAAACCGAGAACGCTCTAGAACTTTTATTTTAATGAGATGTGAATTTTTTACTATCTACTAACATGACTTGAAAAAAGTATAGGCAAAACAACTTGATAACTGATATATATTCCTAAACAAAATCAATTAAATGAGAGTGTGTTCGACGAGCCAAACCGCAGTGTTTAACGATATATTGGAATATATGCGCATTAAAAACTCATAAAAATTATTCAATCTTTGATCAATAAATCATAGAATACACGAAGTTTGGAGAAATTATCAACTTCAAACATTTTTCATTTTTATTTTTTATAAATGTATTAATTTATCCTATTGAATGTAAACTCGCGAAACATTTTGCAAAGATATAAAGTATTTTTGAAATGTTCTTTGAACGGACAAAATCTTTCAAGTATCTTAAAAGGTTTTTTAATGCATCTGAGCATTCAGATCCAGACTATATTTACGATATTTAATAAACATTCAGTCAGTCTGACTTTGTACTTTACTTTTGGGGAACCCACTTGTAAAAAACCATAAACATGTGAAAATCAGTACAAAAATATATGATAAATATTTCCTTATTGGAAAGCAAATTCCAAATAATTTACACCATCAGGCAAATTTTCTGAACTACTAATATCGCGTATGATTTAAGCACGTAGGTGAAAATTTATTTTTGTAACAATTTGTGTAATGATCCAGTTTAAAGTTAACAGTTCCTTGATAAATCGTTTATTTTTATTATATGATAAACAGTCGTTACGTCGAAGAGAGCATTGTGGGGGAACTAAAAATGTTGTTGAGAATATTGCGATATGACCGAAGGTACCTATACGTCGGGATTCACTAACTGGAAATTCTAGGCAGGCATATTAATACATTTATCTTTAAGCATGATTATAAGAAGAAATTCTGGGGATTTTCAAATTAAGTGGAAATAAGTAGCAACATCATAACTATAATTAGTCTCTTTCCAGAAATCTGGGATTTTACTTCCTATCACTTTCCGCACATTTTATTGCAGAAAAAAGATTAAACATATTTTGATAATAATGGCAAAAGTCTTAGTTGAACAAAATTTCGTTGCAGTGTGAATAACATTTTCTCTCACGTTCTTCTCCCGTAAAAGTTAATGTTCTTATAACAACAATTTTAGAGCCTTAATACGTTCCTTGCTGTTTGTTAGTTAACAGGAACAGATTTGATGAATTAATTTAATATTTGTAACATTCTGCAGGTCTCACACATTTTTTTAAGTTTCTGGCCAATTTGAATCAGGTATCGATCCTTTTCGCTCAATGCTAAGAACATTTTCGCGTAATTTTTACGCCGGGTATTTGAACGTTCTTAATTACGCCATCCGGGCTAAATATTTGAGGAATCTTTTTGATCAGTTTTAATTTAGATTTTAAATATAATAATACGTCACAGGCGCCATTCAGAAGCCCATTTTAATCTCATATTAGCATTACCAAATCGAAAGAACGAAACTTTACATTGCACACTTTAGATTAACTGCACTCAGTTTTTTTCCTATAAATAATTATTGTGGGAACTTGCTGAAATAAACTGTATGCTCAAATTAAAGGATTGCTGATTTCTTATTCAAATTTAAAAAAATCTTATATCTGCACTTCGGACATAAAGTTTATTGTCTTTCGCTTAAATAAAAGTGATTAAAAACCATTTACATTTAATATAACCCAGAAATCTAATAGGAAACAGCATATATACCGGGCGGTAAAGATGTTTCCTGAATCACCATTATTTCTACATCACCGATTGCAAAAGTAATTAGAGCCACTGATATTTTCGAAATAATTTTAGCTAAAGCAGGATGTCGCGGAAATATCTGACAAATTAAACATACGTTTTTTTAAATGTTCCTTATCTACTAGTGTTTTCAAATTTTATACCAGAGTTAGATAGACGTTCTTGAATTTTTTAAATTCCATTAGCAAAATAAATGAAAATAACTCCGGTTTTAAATTTGACTTAAATGTGCTTATTGCAACGTACTAAGATCACAAAAAGGTATTAAGAATTTTCTTTTTTATTCGACAACATTTTTAGAAATGTATTCCCCAACAGTGAGAACTTTAGTGATTTTGATATGCTGAATCTAGACCTGAAATTAAAACTGTCAGAATTTCATCATAAACGTATAATTGGGAGGCTACAAGTACAAAAAAAGCTCTAACTTTTTTTAATATTATAAATCAATCTTTTTTCTACAAATTGTGGAAATCTGAAGTATTTTACGAAGAAAAGGTACTCTTAATTTACTTCGCGCAGACGCACCGTTTGCCAACTAAATTACTTTAAAAATATTACTAGCTAGCGTTAGGGAGCATTTTTTTGATACATGTTCATTTGAAAAATTAATGTTATTTTTTAGAGCAGATTTTACTGTTTCAGTTTGACCACCCAATTTTGGGACACCGTGTATATTAATTTAAGAGCAACATTGTAAAAATAGAATCTAAAGGATATGATTTTCCAATAAAACTTAAACTCCTTTGAATATTTTTTACAAACTTCTTTTTGGGTATTTCGCCTCAAAAATTTTTGAGGCGAAATACCCAAAAAGAAGTTTGTAAAAAATTAATCCGCCTCAACAATATAGAACTTATCCTTTGAATATATTTTGCATAATTTGCTGGTTAATCGATTTTTAATTACACTCGGTAAAAATTATAACAAAAATATATGAAAAAGTATATTAAATATATTTTTTTGCTGTTAAACATCCAAAGTTACTTTGCTTGTTTGTAATCATTCGAAATTGTAATAACTGAAATGAGCATTTTTTTAATATTTGCATGTTAAAGTTGTGACTAAAAATAAAAATTGAGGCGAGCGCTTCTGAAAATTAATTGTATCTTTAAGTATTCCAATATATCAGGAACACGTAACGCTGTCTATAATAAAACCAGCAAAATCTAGTTTCTGAAAACGCACGATTATTTTTTAATATAATTTAAATACACAATTCAAAAGAAAAAAATTGCTTTTCTCGATTTGCTCAAAATATTAGACAAATATCGCTTATCCATCATCAAATGCAAAGTTTACTTTGCCTTGTACACTCTTATTAATAAAATAGACAGCACTGTTATTAATAAGCTGTAACGAAGCGACGTATTTAAAATTAGATAGAAATCTAAGGATTTTGTATAATAGTAAACGATAACCACATTACCAAGGACAGGACAATATTTGGGAGCGTCAATACAAATTGCATATTATTATCAGTGCTTATAAATAGACAACCTATTTATTAATGGGACATTTTATTCATGTCCGTGCTTTGTTCACACCTACAATAATAGGCTCACTCATTAGACAGTTTACATTTTCTCATTAAAAGCTTGTTTTCAAAATGTTTTGTCAACAAACCCACGTATCATTGAGGGTGCCAATTATTACGTGCTTGACGAATTAGCCAATCATATCATATCAAACAATAAGAAATTTATTTAAAAATTAGAAATTGATTTAAGACCATTGGCCAGCTAAAGTTTAGGCTAATCTGCATTTCACAACAGTATTTTTTGTATGTTTACGAAAAATCCCCAAAATCTGATCACAATCAAAATATTGTCTACCGAATGTGAATTTACTGGATAATTTAAAAAGTTGGCATCTTAAACGATGCCTGTTTTTATTTTTTAATGTATTTTTAGTGCGCTTTTGTTATTTTTAGCCAATATGTATAATTCTTCCTGGAATTAAAGATGAACGACTTGCTGGACTTTTTATATTGCATTTTGGTAATTTTCCTGGACACTTGGCTGAGTTATGAATCGAATAACCGAGATGAAATAAATTAATCATGTGTACCCACAAAATATCTAATCTGTTATTGCTTACAACCAGTATAAACTTTTATTTGAATATAATTTATTCAATATGCTTATAACCACTTGATAAGCCGCTGCTTTAATACACCGTCCTGTATATGTAATGTTCTAAAACGAGTATAAAGAATATGTAGACTTTAATTTAATTTAGTAACTTTTCAGATAATTTGTTTCATGTGAAGTTTAATTGTTGCTTATTTTTACATATTTTTTAAATTAAGATATCGACAAGATCTTAAATAGTCACTTGTAAACTCTCACATAACTTATTAAAAAAGTAGCTGGTTCCCAAATGATAACAGTCAGCTTCGATCAAGATCATTCATTTTACCAAGATCAACATTCAGATTTCCAATATTTGAAGCTCAATTTAGAAAACACTTTAACTTTGGCACTGTTTTATTAAACTTGACTTAACATTATCGGATGTCCACACAACCCATCACGTTTAAGAATTTGAAAATATGCATTTGCGAATATTTATATTAGCGTCAAGTAGGCATTTCGCTTCTAATATTAAATTTCGAAAAATTCGCAACTTTGCAATATGTAACCAATATTTTTTATTCGCAAAATACTACTCAGAATGTTGAGATAAAAGCAAACACAAATGTACGTCTATAACGCGAAATGACATCGTTGTATTAATAATTTTATGCAGTCAAACGTTTTGGCTGCAGTCCAAACAGCGCAACAGCTGGATTATGTAGAAATAATTTTATTGAGATTTGCTTTTTAGTGGACTATTTACAAAATCAACTGAATAAAATCGCAATTATTAATATTTAGTATCAAGATAGATATTTAGTATCAAGTAGTCAAGATGTATGTTTTATAACGGTCGCATAAATA
The DNA here is from genome assembly GCF_020466585.1 of Dendroctonus ponderosae. Taxonomy (NCBI): domain Eukaryota; kingdom Metazoa; phylum Arthropoda; class Insecta; order Coleoptera; family Curculionidae; genus Dendroctonus; species Dendroctonus ponderosae. The sequence goes on along the minus strand of NW_026018165.1, from coordinate 8,472,274 downwards.
TTTAATTATCGAGTGTATATGTATAAATAATTTCGGGCCGCGTTCATTTAGAGGTCTAATTTAGATTATTTTTTAATTTTTAAAGAAACGTAATAATCTGCAAATTTAGCTTCAACATAAGAACTATTTAATTATCGACTGCATTGCAATATTTCCGATCTAGATTTGAATTCGATTTATATTTCTCCCTTTCTGGGTCAAATTTGAGGAATTTCCCAAGCCAAAAACTGAAATGTATGTGCCCCGTATTTAATCATCCAGAAATAAAAAAACGCTTTTTTCAAATATGAAGTTTACCATGTAAAATAGGATGCAGTGGCTGTTTCTCAATTAGTGCATTTGGACACGTATACGCCCAAAATTTAATTAAAGAGTACATTTACATATCATGTATGTATCATTTTTGAGTAAAACGTAATAATCATAACATTGAGTTCTTATTCAATCCAAAAGTGCAAAGACCAGAAATGAAAATATACCGGCCGCCAGTAAAATAAAAGGGAGTCTCAGTCAAAGGCTTGCATTGATATTTCTCTTAGGACAAAAAAATTCTTACCATTGGCTCCTTCAGACAAACTCATCAGTTTTGTTGCAGATACATTGTGGCCAAAAAAGATATTAAACCGGGCGAAGTAATAATTTCGGAGGAACCTCTTGTGATCGGCCCATGCACGGATTGTAAGGTACAATGTCTTGGATGCTATAAGGATTTGGAAAAGGAAATTAGATTATTCAGGTTGACGATTGAACACAATGACTCCAAACACAGTGATTGTTATTTTGTTAAAATAATTTTAGATGTTCAAAGTGCGGATGGCCAATGTGCTCGAAACAATGTCCTGGAATCAAGAAGCATCACGGCCATACTGAAATAGAATGTACAATTTTGCAGGAATGTAAATCGGCATCTTTTTTCAACTATGATGATTTGGAGGATTTGCGTACTCATTTCCAAGCAATAGGTGAGCGCTCTGCATTAAAAAAACAGCCTAAAGTGTTGCGTGAAAATGAGCCACTTAAAAGCAAATAGTAAATTTAAATTGCTTAACATTTTTTTTCGTTTAGTTCCCTTAAGATGCTTAATACTAAAGACAACAGACCCGGAAAGATATGCCATTCTTATGGACATGGAAAGCCACAACGAGATAAGGCGAAATATTCCCGACTTATGGGCGCTCAATCAGAGCAGGGTAGTGAATAGGATAATAAAACACTGGAAACTTACCGAATTTTCAGAGGAGGAGATCCATACGATTTGTGGAATATTAGAGGTAACTACATATCTAGAGTTACTAAATCTCAATTTGTGTTTTCAATTTTCAAATATTTCAGGTAAATACTTTTCAAATAGGCCAACAAGGAATAAATATTAGAGGTTTATATCCAACCTCTTTTCTACTGTCTCACAACTGTGTACCTAACACAAATCATACTGATGAAGAGGATACGTATGAGCTAACAATAAGGGCTTCAACCAAAATTCAGGAAGGACACCCCATAACTCTAAGTTATGCATATACATTGCAGGTCAGTATTTGGCAATCTGTGGTTCACTATCCGAATTGAAACAAACTTTTCAGTGTACCTCAAAAAGACGAGAACACCTTCTAGAAAATAAGTTTTTCGAATGCAGATGTGAGAGATGCTCGGACCAGACTGAATTGGGCACCTATTGTGGAGCGTTAATTTGCCCGAAATGTGATAATGGTAACTGATCAAAATCAATTTTATGAAAAAAAACATTAACATTTGAAGCTATGTGCATTTAAGGTTTGGTGCTCTGTGATAATCCTCTAGATTTTGATTCAACTTGGAGCTGCAATAACACTGCGAAATGCTGTGCGGGATACTCCATTTCAGCTACCTCCATGAATTTGCTGTTAAACAGGTATGTTTCTTACAACAAAGTTTATATAAAATTACGAAAACCCTTTAGTGTATGCTTCAAACTTTACTCAAACGTGTTCCAGAATATCTGACGAAGTGGATCAAATTGACTGCAATGACATAAAATCCATGGAATTATTCTTGGAAAAGTACCGAAATGTCTTACATCCCAACCATTACCTGTGCCTGGGAATCAAAATTTATCTCAGTCAAGTATACGGACGGATTTCGGGATATATCATACAGGAACTGGATGAGAAGCCTTTGCTGAGAAAAAAGGAGATTTGCAAGGAAATTTTAAGTGTCTTTGATGTGATAGAGCCGGGTTTAACTCGAATAAGAGGTGAGAAAGTTACTTATGTCTAAAATCCCAATTTTAAGCGGTCGTGTCAAGTTTAGAGAAGAGTATCTTCTTTAAATATTAGTTTTGAAATCAGTCACAACTCGAATTGGTCAATATCATCATTCCCTATAAATACTGAATAAATCATATCAATTTTAGGAGTTACCCTCTATGAAATCCACGCCCCAGTCATGATCCTGCTGACACGCCAAATGGAATCCCAACCCATATCAAAAAATCTCATCAAAGCTACTTTGAAGGAAGTTCTTAAGTACTTGATCGAAGCAGAGATCATTTTGAGTCACGAGCCGAAAAATTCCGTCGAAGGCATTATGGGAAAGGCAGCCAGAGACGCCATTCTTCAAATAAAGGATTGGGAGAAAATTGTGGGAAAAATCAGATGAGATAAATAAAATATACTATTTTCATTTGAGGATTGCAGATGATATTCTTTCAGCAAAAAAAAAACAATAATCATATAAATGTATAATATAATTGAAATCCCTAAACAATAACAAAATTGTGCAAGAATGGATTGCTGCAAATAACTACGATACAAATTTTAATGAAGAACGGTTATTGTACGCAGATAAACTATCTTGACCTGACTGAATAATTTTAACTGTATAAAAGTCTAAATCTTCAAAACCATACCCATACAAGATAGTTGCGGGAGACAAGACAAGACAGTTTGGGGAGATTTGGCAGGTAATAATAAAAAGCTTACAAAAAAAAACTAAACACTAAAAATAAAAGATGAGACCTAATTTGAAACGATAAAAAGTGTCTCATTATTGGTGATTGATGCTTACATTTTCGGGCATAAAAAGATTTTCGCCATTGGTAAACCGCTTATAAAAAATTGGTTAAATAAAACCCAGCAAAACTACTAGGAAGTTAACAAATCGCGATTAATAAACCGGAATACTTGATCGCAAAAGAGTGGAATGAGAGTTCACATAAGCCATGAGATGTGAGCTTAAAAATTGAAACCACCCTTAGGCATTTCCTGAGGGGGCGATGCAAATGTAATTTGACCATCCTGAGTTGCTGGAGCCGGCATGTCAGCTTCTTGTGTCTGGTAACAAAGTAAAAACGTGCTTAAAATCAGCTCTAATGCTTAAAGGAAGCAGCAGTTTAACAAAAAGATATTCAAAGTCAACATTTTCTTGGCTATAAAACTATCAAAAAATGGTATTTTTTCCTTACCTCGCTGAAATAGTTTTCGATGATGCTCAAAGCTTTGTCGTAAATATTTTCATTGTCATGAGCTTGCAGTGCTTCGATCAAATCGAGTCCTCCACACTCCTCAATCAAAATAGCAACCTTATCGGTCTCTCCCAATTTGTGTGCAGCGCTCAAAATATTATCTAGTCCATTCAGAACCACAGACACGATCTTATAATCCTTTGAGTTGAGCAAGTTGCACATAGGTTTAATACAGCCCATCTAAAATCCAAAAGAACAATACATTAATAACAGCAATTAAGCAATCGGTTTGCATGTACTAATTTGATAAACCAGCAAATAATGAAAATGACACAATTTAAAAATATGCAATTTAATCACCTCAACTAATTTTATTAATTGTGGTATGCTTCCTCCGCTAGTAAAGTTTGTTACGGTCCAGGCAGCTTCCTTTTGGCTTTTAAAATCACCAGTAGACAAAACATGCAAAATAACTGGCATAATCCCAGCGTTGATCACCTTCTCAATTTGTGTAGAGTTCCCTAAACAATAGAATAATTCGGCGAAATTCAAATTTAATGTATAGTAAAACTTTAAATATTTTTGAAAGTAGGTACCTGCTGTAATATTTGAAAGGGTCCAAGCAGCTTCTTTGACAATATTCAGTCGCGGATGTTGCAGAAGCTTAGGTAGTACGTGTAGAACTCCGGCATTTATTACAACGTCAGTTTGTGCATCGTTACCAGTTACGATATTTCCTACAGCTCTTAAGGCCGGTGTGAGCACTGTGCTTTCATTGCTCGTAAGGAGTTGCACCAATCTGTGGAAGAATTAATGTCCAATTTTACTTCGAAGTAAAACACAAAAATTTGGAAATATAATACCTGGATATCAAGCCTGCTTCTAACACAGCTTCAATCCGCTCGTTGCTGCCGTCCGTTAAATAAGAGAGAGCCCAGCAGCTATCCGCTAGAACATCCCTAGATTGAAAAAATCGATGTAATGAACAATAGAAACTACGTAGACCTGATACTATTAAAATAGGTTGCTCGTGTTTAAGAACGAAATTATAATTTAGCAGTAAAAATGTCAATAGACATCGTCTTGATAAATATTCTTTGCGATGTTAATACATACTTATCAGTGTAGGATAGCAATAGGGCAAGAGTAGGCAAAATAGGCCTAACTCTTTCAAAGTCCGGAGCCGGATTCTTGTTTCGGCAGAGATTTGAAACAGCCCAAACAGCGTTCCTCATTAGTGATATGCTAGTATCAGCATTAATGAGTCTTAGGATTTCGGGCAAAACTCCAGAGGCCAGCACCATATCTCTAGTTAATGCCCCATCGCCAGCAATGTTACCTGAACAAAAGCATTAAAATTTACACACTTTCATGAATATTTAAAAAAAAACCTGAAAAAACCAATAGAAGAAAATTGAGACACATCACTTCAGGCAGTCCTTCGCTTAACAAAGTCTAGTTGGCAAATGAAAATAACATTTAGGAAGAGATAGAAATTGATACAAACATATACAATTTAAAATATTAATTATAACTAACGACTTTATCGCTTTATCTAAATTTCATAAAGCACTTGATATTCTCACCTAAAGCCCACACAGCTTGCTCGACCACATCTATACGTGGAGATTTCAAAAGAAGCTGCAGCTTCGGAATCGCACCTTCGTGCACAACGGCAGCAGTTTGTTCGGATGTTCCGGAAGCTATATTGGTCAATGCCCAACAAGCTTCAAATTGAAGAGCAGGACTAAAAAAATGGTTACCGATGTCAGTACAAATTGAAATTGTATTTATTTTGTTCAGAACCCATTGAAACGATGAATCTTACTTATGGTCCTTTGACAAAAAATCAACACATCTTGGCACCACACCGAGCCTAATCATTTGATCAATGGGCGGATTGCGTTCTCTACTGAGAATTTTTCGACAAGATAGAGTTGCCTGTAGTTGGATTGATTCATCTGGGTTGATCATTCCTAAAGAAAAGTTTAATCCGATTTGTAACTTCAAACAATTCAAGTATTTACTTGGTAATTATGAGATGCAAAATGATGTCAATGTATTAACTATTAGAATGCATACGATATTTAAAGGTTTTTTTTACATAAAAATATGCACTCATTATCAATTCATAAACGTTTCAACAAACAGTTTTTGAGGCAAATGTTAATATAAAAGACTTTTAAAATTAAATATGATGTATGAATAGCTAGATACTTTAAAGAGAAGCTCCTTTAATTTAAGAAAATTGGAAGTGTCTTCTGAGAAAGCTCTAAAATTCACTTACCATACATAATTTCTTCAGCTTTCATATGCACCGGACTGGTTGCCTCGTTTTCTAGTTGAGGAGAAGTGGGTTCTTCATCAACTGAAGAGATGTTCCTTCTTTTCAGTAGTTGATCATCTTTCCTGGCCTTTCTAAGTTCGATTGTTTGTCCAATCCTTCTGCGGCGCATTTCCTAAGTAAAAACGAAATCTTTAGATAATGGAATGCTTAACTTGCTAGCTATATATTTACCTCACAGTCTTTCCCTTTGTTCTTGAAAGAACGAATTCTATTTTCTTCTGCCATGATTATTGACCTGCACCAACAAACATTTTCACTTTATTGTCATACGAATATAAGCAGAGAATTCCGTTGAAATAGTGGAAATACTATTCGGTTTTAATGTAACTGATAAAAAAGGGAGAAGAGTCAAGAAAGATCCTGAATGTATAATCAAACTTAAATTGCGTCGTACTTCGATAATTGAGTACTTCCTTCAATAGCGTCGAACTTAATGTACTTACCTAGGTTTAGTAAATTAATTATAAATGAAAATTAGAAAACTATTAAGAAAACTTGCAAATTATAATTGGGAGTCCGTATTCAATAATCGAGAACAGCTTCCAAATGGCGGTTAACCGGGAAAAATGAATTGACTTCTGTCTGTTTGACATATAAAATTGGCAAATGTCCCAAAAAATAGAAGAATATTTTATTTTTCGCTATTTTTTCCTTTGCACGGTTATTTTCGAATATTTGTAGAATATAAATTTTCGTAGAACGCAAAAGAATTGGGCTCAATATTACTGGCAATTTAATGAAAATTTACTCCAACTCCCTGACGATGAAGTTCATTATTACAGAAGAAATATTGTCTCAGGACTTAACCTATTGACATTGAAGGTTAGTCCCTCATTATACTAAATAATTTTTTCCTTGGCCCCTATTAAAACTATGAAGATTCACAGTTGAACACTCCAATTTGAGAATGCTCCGAGTATTTGCCGTTAATTTAATTGCCAAAAGGTTTGCAGGGCATTCCAAGTGGGCAAATATTCGTCATGTTAAAGGTACTAAGGATGCCCAAAGGGGCCTCTTATTTGGAAAACTGTCCAGGCAGATAAAGGTGGCAGTTACAGGCAAGTGGTCATCTCACTTAGCAATTTTCCATAGTGTTTGGGTTGTATATTCTAGAAGGGGGTTCTATTGATCCCACAAAGAATCCTAAACTCAAACAAATCATAGATCAATGTAAGAGATTTAACATGCCATCGGCCACAATGCAGAGTGTGCTGAAAAGTTGTTCAGCAGATAAGACCGTTATGAAACTATGTACTTTCGATTTTAAGTAAGTATTTAGATCAAGTAAGCTTTCAGAAGGGAAGAACATACACATTTAATAGTGGCGGGCAATAGTCAGTCTAATGAAGTTATTAAAATTATACTAGCATTTACTTTACTCCTGTTCGTACTAGGTTTCTATATAAGGTATTGCATAACGCAATATTATCACGTATGGACAATCTTTGGTTCAGAATGAAAGGACTTAGACTATTTTGCCTCTCATTAAACTGGACTTTGTTTTTAGAGGACCTGGAAGCTGTATTATGGTGTGTGAAATGCATACAAGTAATACACATCATTCGAAACAACTTTTAGCCACTCTGCTAAGGAAACATAAGTAAGTAACAATTTTTGAAAATTTTTTTGGCGTGACAATAAATACTGCAGCAATTTATATATCGGGTGTGCAATAAATATATCGGTGTTCAATTAAAGTCCATCGCAAATATTAGCTTGATGTCCTGAAATGAAATATATATAAATAAAACAATTTTTTGAACTAATATTTATTGAAATTATAACTTTTGTTTTAAAATACAAATTTAATCAATGACTTGGATGAACGTGTTGCGATGCTATAGCGTATTTAGGTCCGGCTAACTTCTAGTCTTTTTGTGACAAAGCTCATAACGGCACTTAATCTGCGTTCTACAAAATAGAAAAGCAGAAACGCAATCAAAAGCTTCTGTTCTAAAACCCATAATGCTGGATATAAAATTGGAATCTGTTTTTATAAGCAGAAATTGTCGTCTCGTTGTTTAGACATTGGTTTCAGCTACTCATTTGTGGTTAATTCAATAAGTTGCTCCTGTATTAGTATGTATTCATCTGCATTTGTGCTCTGAGTTTGATTCGCTGCCAAAGGGTTCTATTCTATAATTTTTCTATTAAACCGAACCATCGAAACCATTTAAAGAACGGTATGTTAATATCTAAAACATCAATCAAATATCAATGGGCAAGGTAACCGATTAATTTACGATTCCACTCTTGGCGCATTTTATAACAAAATTGTTACGTATGTGGTACGATGTATAAAATATCTTGTCTTCATTCGCACTTTATCGGGGCTTCTGAAAAATCTTTAATGACTCGAACAAGGTGTTTTTTCAACCAACCTGAGTGTACTTTTCCATTGGAATTTGAATAGAACAGCTGTGACAATTTCATTCAGGGACTGCCGAGGGAAGATCGTTATACTATACGTTATACTCGCAAATTCGGTATACTATTAGTTCATATTCATTAAGAGGATAAACTTTCTTATTGAATAGAACCGACAAAAGTAATAATATGACAAACTCTTATAACAACTTTACTTTTAACTTTCTAGGGCAAAGTTTATAGACGGTTCTGGATTACATTTGTTTGAAGAGAAGGGCATTATACAAGCGGAGAACGAAACGTTGTCTTCTAAACCTGAAGAGGAGCAATTGGAGATGGCAACAGAACACGCAATTGAAAGCAACGCAGAAGAAGTTACAGTTGAAGATAAAATATTTAGTTTTCTCTGTAATAAAGATCATTTTGCGCAGGCACAAGACAACTTGGAGAAATTCGGGTATCAAATAATTACCGCATCCGTCGATTATATTCCGCAAAAGACGCAACGTTTGAATGAATCTGAATTTGCCGCGTATGAAAAGCTAATGGGCAAGTTATATGAAATGACGGAAGTTGTGAGAGTGTTTGATAATGCCGAACCAAGTTCCTGATTTGCTGTTATTTGCTATAGAATATGCAATGTTCAATAAAATTTTATTATTTTATTTGTTGAATTTAATTTTTTTTTCTAATAGACTACAGAAGTGACAACCACAGACTACATACTATTATGTGACAACTTAAAAACTTTACATATGAGAGGCGCCTTTATACATAAAGTTAAACATTTGTAAATAAATAGTGAATATATTTAAAAGTTTAACGAGCGTCTTGTCTAGCTTGTGACCATATTGCAAGCCACAAAATATCCCCCTGGGGTATGTAGGGGGTATGTTCTGTGTTGCAAGCTTTTGAAATCAATTTCGGGCTCTTGTGGATAACCTAACATTTTGTTGTTTTGTCAACTTTTTGTATTTGAATTGTTGAAAAGGCAAGAGTAAAGTAACACAAAGCTGTTTCCCGGTGTTCGGTGTTTTGCCAGGCACCTCAAATTGGTTAAATTCGAATACTAGTGCTATTTCGTTAGAATAATATACATAATGGAGATAGAAATGGAAATTATTGTGCACACTTTAAGGGAGCATGCAAAGGACAGCTCTAAGGGCCCTCGGGAATGTGTGAGACTCTTATCTATTCTAAATTCTCGCCTAACAGAAGAACAACTAAATTATAATATAGGTAAATCTTCTTTTATTGTTTTATTAAGGAAATCAGAGAACCAAGTGCGTTTGCCACTATATGGGCAATATCCAGCTAACTTATAGCAAATATTTAAGAGTTTCGTAGCTGTAAAAGTTAGTCAGCACTCTAATAAGTCCTGGTTATGTTTGATTTAAGATGCAGTGACTGAACTATTTTTTACATACTCAGTTTTGCCTGTTTGAATTCTCTGAACCTCAACTTGGAGTCAGTTAAAAAACAGCCAGTCTCCTTGTATGAGAATCTACTCCTCAGTATTCAGTTAGTTAAGAGTTCTGCATCAGGACATTGAAATATTTTCTTAATATCCCTGTTTGGTTTAAGTTTAACCTGAGGTTTTCAGCATCAACTTCAATTGATCAGATTATTATTACTTATGCCGGAAGTTTCAAGTTCATTTATAACTTCATCATTAATCAGTTCGTAAAACTACATAATTTTTAAAGAAAAAGTGTAGTTTGACGCTTTTTCCACTCAGTCGGCGATTATTTAATGAGCTCCATGGTGAGCAGAGTTGTTTTAAAAAGACAATTTTTCCAGTCAACACCCTAACGTCCAGTCACGTGATTATCACGTATTGTTCCGAGATTCATACATGGGATATTTTCGTTCGAGAGGGCCGTCAATAAGACGTGGTTCTCGGCCACAATCTCGACGTATAATTCACATGTTTTCAAGCTGAAAAATGCTTTATTTTATCAGAATAAATATTCAAAATTAACATTTTGATTATTGTATTCCAACCAGCATTCAAACTAGAAGGAACTTGCAGAATTCGCTTAAGAGCGCAAATACTTGTCAGAGAAGAAAGACTCTAGAAACTCGAGAATAATATTTTATACATCGTGGTAGTGGAAATTCGACTAGTTTTCCATAAGATAACAACATTTTAGCTTCCACCCCTGACACCGCCCATTTTTCAAATGCATGATTTAATTTAAAACATACATTTGTATACATTTAAAGCAAAATAAAACAGTTGAATGTAGATGCCCTTTTTGATTGTTATGTAACACTATTTAAGGTGTTTGTATGCGATAAAATCGAGCTCAAACAACAATCAATGGGTATTAAATCGAGGCATACTGAGAGCCAATAAGAGACAATTATTCTGCGTTTATTTTTTCCATCGTGTTGCTCTTTCCTTAGGGGCATAGCAAAAATCTAAGATAGAGGATTGCAAAAAGACATTCTGTACACATAATTTCGTTGTGAGCGCCGATTCAAAGCCAAAAGGACTCTGTTTATTGTTATTTAACAGTAGAGTGGGAGTTTATAATCGATATGGTTTAAATCGAGTACCCTAAACTACAATCAATGGGTGTTGAATCGGGGCGTACTCATGGCCAATAGAAGACAATGAATGTGCGTTTTCGTGCTCTAGAATGTTGATCTTTTAAGGTCTTATTGAATTTTCATGGAGAGTCATGGTTGATGTCGCTGTTGTCTTACGAGTAAAGTAGCTTTTTTGTGAGACTTTTTTAAAACTATTTTTCCTGTTCTTCTTATATGCTCTCAGGCAACAACTCTAAAGGAATGACAAAGTTATAGTCACCCTATGACTTGACCTAAGACTAATAGCTAATGCTTCAAACTGGGAAACTATTCGAGATTATAGAAATACTAGTTTCTTTGGCATTAGTATTTGTTTTATTTTGCTATTGCGTCACGGAGCAATACAATCTTTACATTCTGTTCATGTAGCATTTTATAATTTTTATATTAGAAACCTTTTGTTCGCAAAATGACAAAAAAATAAATTTTTCCTCATTTATCAAAATATATACTTTTGGGGCCATTCCTTGAATCTAATGGGTTTTTCGGGTTTTTAGGCCGTCGTTCGGTAGAATTTTCTCCTGATATTTCGCAAGCACGAAGAAGTGCATCTTCAGAAGTGGTTTGCTTAAACGCTTAGATCGGATCAGTGTAAGCCTTCAAAAATCAAATCTACCGAACGACGGCCTAAAAACTCGAAAAACCCATTTGTTAACTTTTTACTTCTGTAAACATTCTTTTGCCAATCAATCTAATAAATAATGTCGTTCGTGTTGGAAGCAGTACTCACTTAATTCAATGCAAAAAAAACCTGAATTCAAATGTAAACTCTACAATAAGAAGAACGATTGTACCGTTCTAACGTTATTTTCATCCACTCTGTATATCAGATCGAAATATCCTGGGTTTAAAGCTAAAAGTGACAAGTCCAAAATTGCCGTATTTGTGTTTGTTGGCCAAGTAATTTAAAAAAACAAAATCTTTGTCTTCAAAAACTGAACGATGATCACTTATATCACTATATAATATGTTTTTAATGACCAAGTTTCCAAAAGGATTCTGATATAATTGTTGGCTCGGTTTAAAAGTGCATTCACCCAAAATTGATATTTTAGACTTGTTTTTAGCTTTAAGCCCACAATATGTTCTATCTACAACTTTTATGCAAATGTTATTTTCAAGTGGCAGAGTGTAGTCTTGATTGAATTTATTGGAACCTGGGAATATTGGAGAATTTTGAGAATTGCTCGATTGAAATTTATAGAAAAAACTTATATTTATAGTGGGTTCTTCATGATTACAATACAGAATGTACAACTCTAATTAAATGTGAAAATAATATAAAACATTAATGATCTACAAATTTTTATATGCTTGCCTATAATTGTTTTTTTGCAGATTTGCTTATGGTTCACATATGCCACGCATCCGATGGTATATTAAAATTTGTTTTGGAAGTATTGTCCGATTCAAAATTCGATGGTGCTTCCGTTGTTTCACTCGAGATACTTTATACATTAATTAATAATTTCCCTACCAATATCAAAGAGTATATTACTGGTGAGTTGGTCCGGCATTTCTATTAAAGCTCTGTTGCTTCCGTTATCTGTGATGAGAAATAGATTCTAGGAATGTGCCATTAAATTGTAATTAAATTAAATGTACATTTTCAGATCTTAATGATGATATTTTAAAAATTCTGAACATCAAAGGATCGGCAAAAGTCAAAACCAAAGCGCTGGATGTTCTTATATTAGGTTTTGAAAAAGTTTCACCAGAAGCGCAAAATCTTGAAAGATATTCAGCTTGTTTTCGTAACATTCACAACTGTTTGATTCGAGACATTCACCCACCCTCAGGTAAAAGTATCTAGCGTAATGCAAAGTTCATTTTATCTTTCTGGGGACATTCGTAAAAATCACTCATATAATATTAACTAAAATTCCGCAATTTCAGTTCGGCAAAAGGAATTTGTCGCTGTAGGAATGTTCGTCAAAATGTTTGAGGCTTTGGTCCCAGAACCTTGTAACATTATTTGTTATTACATTACACAGTTAGATGCGCAAATGGTCAACCGTCCATCACAGGTAAGTTTTTTTTATGATACTACACCCCACAAACGCTGATTTAAAAATTCCTTATTTTACTTATTTCTGTTGTTTTGTTTGAATATTGTTATTAGAATCTGAAGACATTTTTTAGCTTTTAACTTTTGAAAAGGTTGTATCTCCGTTTATCAATCAATGTGTTAATATTAAACTTATGTTGAGACCATGACCTGACCAACGCCAAATTCGCACCACCCCCGGGGTCCTTATCATCATTTTGCCAATAGTTATTCAGGAAGTATGTAGGGATAATCTGAGTCTGCGACTGCGATTGCGAATCATTACAGAGAATGCTACTAAATATTGCGCCTATTTGCCGATGAAAATTAATTAGCGATCGAAAGTTATCGTTACGTTCTATCGAAAAGTCCTAGTAATTCCACAGATATTTTTTTGATATAATTTGCATAGATCTTAACTGTTGAACTTCGACGGCATTTTAAAATTTTGTGTTTTCTTTTAGGAAGAGACTAGACTAAGAATCTATCAAAAATAGTTTAATAATTATTCGGATATTTTTACCGTTGCTGAAATACCGTCTTTTTGTGGGTCTTTCAAATCAAAGCCTTGTTCCGATTTGATCGACGGCCGGTACTCGGCTCTTGATCTGCTCGGACCCCAAGATTCAGTTATGTACCTTGAAAACAGTGCGTAGCATCTTAGTTAATCTATGGTAGCATCTCACATAGATATATTTTCAGATACTTGTACAGAAAAATTATTATTTTTTAATTTCTAATCAGTTTGTATGGGGTTCCATTTCGATCAGATAGTTCGTTACAGAGATCTGGTCATTTTGGCGAATGGTTATATTAAACTAGGCCGGGAAGAAATAATTCTTTAGTTAAAATATCTTATCTGAAATTATCCTTATGCTTCACGTACATTTGTAGTCAATTCTGTATGGAATATTTACGGGGCTTGATCATTTTTGTCATAAAGAATTTTTGAGCCTAGAACGACCGGAACATAGAGAGCTTATAAACAAAGTATATGAACATATACAAAATTTGTCTGCGACAAACGACGATAGAAGACATGGAAACAGGGGTACGTAAAGCTTTTTTCTTCTAAAAGTGGGAGCATCGTTCATATATAAATTGTGAATAATTTCAGCTGCAATTGCGTATTTCGGGAATAACATGCATTTATTTAAGTACTTGATCATAAAAAAATATAAACAGTGGCACAAGAGACTGTTAGAACAGTGGGTGAGAAAAAGCGGCGATGATAAGAAAGTGGGTGAAATTGCACTTCAATCACTTTTAAATACTATTGCTACTACTTTGGAAGAATATCCGAAAACTGAATGTTTATCAGTTATAAAAGTAAGTCAACGACAGAACTCCGGAAGAACAATGATGCAATTGATGATTTTATTATAGAAGTAGAAATAACACATCCACATTAAGGCAAAGAAAGGAAAACATATTTTATATTTGAAAATTCTACCAAAATTTGCTCGTCATTGTTCTTCCGGGAAAGCGATATATTCATATTAACACAAATATTTTTAGCATTTTCTTGGTTGGTTCAAATTAATCATGAGCAATACTCAGTCCACATACACCGAGAAAAAACTGTGCATCCAAGGTTTGAAATATTTCAGTTCTCCTTTGCATAAACATGATATGAAGGAGGATGCAAAGAAAATGTTTTCAATGGTCTGGCAAAACTTTGAAGAACTGTATATTTTCAGTGGGGGCATTAGCTTAGAAGAAAGTGAAGAAAGTAATTGTTTGCCTTATTATATTCAGTGTTTAGCTGGTTTTATGAGGCAAGTATAAACCAGTTGTCTGTCAACACTTCTCATTATGTGAATTAACTTTTAACCGAGCAAATACTAATCTTTTATGTTTTCTAGATTTCAACATTTTTCTCACAATGAATTGAGCTACCTTCAAAAGGCTATAGTAATTATGATTAAAACATTTAATACCTTGAAGCCTATTGAACATAAAACTGTAACCGATGCTTTAGTAATTACGCTCTTTTATTTAAAAGGATCCGCCCATTTCGATATTTTTTTGGAAAATATAATATATCAAGGTAAAAATGCAATCGATTTATATTGACACAATGGAAATAACTCGAACTTTTTAGGTGTTATTCGGTCTTGTTCGCATGAACACATTGCGAATGTTGATTTGGATGGAGAACGCGAAAATATTGTTTCAGTCAAGAATTTCTTCCCTTTTTGGCTCAATTTGCTAAAACTAGATACTCCTAATAAATTTAGCCATGAGGGAATTTTCTGGGACGACAGCAAATACATTTTAACAAAAGTCGTTGATTATTTAGTGAAAACTTTAATAATGTTAATTAACAAATTGAACGTCGCTCTCAAGCTAAAAGACGACGTTATTCAGTCGGACATAGAGATGGCATATCAAGTTGATAATCCGAATGACTTTAATATATTTTTGAATGTAACTGATTTTTATCAGGAAATATTTCCTAAAATTCCTGCTGCTCAATTTCAATCTTGCATCTGTGGATTAGTAAATCTTATGGTGATCAAATGTTTAAAATGTCCTTTTGTTAGCGGGTTCTATAAATTACTGTCTCTTTCATTAAATATTGCAAACAAATTGGCAATATTTGCAGAAGGTAAATTGCAATGGCGTTACCTAACTTTCTTAAAATGTTTTGATAATTTTTACCAATTGTAGATCATACAGTGTCAGACCAAGATGTGATCAACTGCAAAGAAACTCTGTCGAAATTTTTATTACATTTATTACACAAGATGAAGCAGTTTAAAGACGATCTGCTAATCTCCTGTTTGTATGTACTGTTAGAAAGTCCAGTATGTATTGTAGAAAATTTGTTGTCGCAATGTGCAGGTATGTTCTCATTTTGTATATAATAAAAATCATTAATATATTAAACACGTACATTTTTTTAGATATATTTATAACAGTCTTTGAACTGGGAAAAAGCTATATTGCTTTAGCTAATATGGGGTTGAGTGCTCTAGAACGCTGGCAGCAAGCTATGGACAAAGCTGTATTTGAAGTTTTGCTGTTGCAAGTCATACCATACTTGGATAGCTATTTACGCAGCAAATCCATGGGTAGGAGGTTTTTGAGAATTTAGTTGTTCTGCTTATGTAGTTTCATTAAACTAATCAATATATTTAAGGTGGTCTGGCGCAAGGGATCCTAGTGGACAAAAGGCGGAAAACAGCGAGGATGTTGAAAAAGCGAATAGTTTTATACGAATTCGATCCAGAATTAGTTGAGTTTCAAACACGAATTTTACGTTTCGTCGGCAAGCAAAACTCGAAAATTTGCCAAGCATTTGTGTCGGCTGATAGTGGTTGTGCGGCAAAGTAAGTTCTAGAGTATGATATTAATTCACTCAAGCTGATGGGTCAATTTGAAATAAAATTAAATCTTTAGTATCCAGGGCAGACAACGTAAATGTAGGTTTTATAATGTATCAGAGTATTATAATGTTTGTATCTTATATAAAGTAACAATTTAAAAATGAGTCCCGTATACATTGGATAAACACTCTGGTAATTTAATAAAGTTACTGAACTTTTGCATGATGGTTTTGGATCATTATCTTCGACTATTAATTTTTGTCTTTAGAATTACCAGCGATACGCTACACTTAAAAGTGATGTTACCTTTTAATGACCTCGTATTAGATATACATTTGGAACCGTTTGTTATGAGAGTTATCGATATATGTTTAAACTCCAGTGATCGAAAAAACAGAGTCATGGCATGCGAACTTCTGCAGGCCTTTGTAGTCATTTTCTTGGGAAGAGGTATGTTTACACTAATACTGAAATTTCAAAATTCCTATTTTCATCATGGTTACCATTTTATAGTGACTAAGCACGTTTTTAATATATACTGTTAGAAATATTTTATTTATTCTAGCTAAAGCTCTTCCGGCTACCAGTCAATCAGACTTAGATGAACTTCTTAAAAGTATAGCAATGCCACTTTTGCATTTAGCGTGCGATATGGATCAAGTAGTGAGACAGATTTTCGAACCTCTTTTTATGCAAATTATCCATTGGTACACTTCGAAAACCCAAAGGCAAGGTCCTCATTTAGCTGTG
This sequence comes from Dendroctonus ponderosae, assembly GCF_020466585.1. NCBI lineage: Eukaryota > Metazoa > Arthropoda > Insecta > Coleoptera > Curculionidae > Dendroctonus > Dendroctonus ponderosae. The sequence goes on along the minus strand of NW_026018165.1, from coordinate 8,455,397 downwards.
ATAATCGATGTTCTAATGGTAAATATTTGTCGTCAAATTACAATTTTAATTTTTTCAATGTTCTCAAAAAGCCGGTACATTTCTTCGAAAGTTATTTTTGATAAAACGCTGGACATAAAAAACAATTTTTAGGTAGCAGATTGTTAAAATCTAGGCTTGCCAATTAATCTGCTTATCAAGTTACAAAGAAATTAATTTTTCCAGGATGGTGTTACTCATTCAACCAATGCATCTCTTAGAGATTTTTCGGGCAAATGTATCAATGAATTTGTGAAATGGAGCATTAAGCAATATTCTGATAATGACTTAAAGAACAACCCGGAAAGCATCAAAGTTTTGGTTGATAAAATGAGATTTTTCAGCAGACATCCAGATTTAGTTAAAAAAATTGGGGCCGCTTTAATTTTCAATAACATTTATAAAGAGATTAGGGAAAAGAGAACTTTGATTAGTCTTTTTGCTGTGGAAATCTTACATCTATTTGTGATAAGTTTAGATCTGCTGGAGCATTCGAATGAGGAGGTATGAAATGATAGTACATATAATGATTGCACCGTAATTGAGAAATTTGATATCATTTTAGGTCGACAGTACAGTTTTCCAAATTAGGAACTCTATAAATCATTTGAAAAGGATATTCATAGAAAAGTCAAATCTTTTCCGAGAACTTGAGCAGCCTAAAAGAGAGTCGGATGCGTCGAAAGACATACGTATAAGAGATTTAGTTGGAGTTTCAAAATGGTTGCTTTCAATGACTTCGAGTCGAAGCAAATATTGCAGGTTTGATATTTTAAGTACATTGAGAACTAAAGCTTGAACTACTACAACTTTATATTTTATGGTATTTTTTATTATTGATAGAGATTCTTGTATGGAATTGTTCATCCACTTGCAACCTCTAAGCGGCACCCATACAACGTTATCAGGATTTATAGAAGATAATGCTACTAATTTAGTTGCTCAGTATATGGAACACCTACAGAGTTCTCCCACTTTAGCAGATATCAATTCGTATGATTATCCGACAAATTTGCTGAAATGGTTGCAAGATCTGCTATGCTTAGTCGATGGGTATATCTTCATTTTAACAAATTCATCGTACTCCCTTAATATCGATGACAAATCACATATCTTGTCTATTTTATATTTTCTTAAATATGTTCAAACGGCTTCGACTGACGAAGGTAAACATTTAATTTATACGCCCCGTCAGGCAGAACATTTAATGTTTTTATTTAAGCTTTGAATTTAATGAAGAAAGGATTACAAAAACCTTCATATACAGCCGATAACGAGGAGGAATTTTTGAACTTAAAAGCATCCTGCTGCTTAGCTATATTGAAATTAGCCAATTGCATTTTAAGTGATGAAATACTGTGCAATAAAACCTCTGGTTTCTGGAACCCATATTTTTGGAGTCTCATGTCCAATGCTATATTTATCCCGTCATCGTTAGGCTTTGATGGACGATTGACTCAACTTCAGTATAAAGAAGTTTTGCTTCTGCTGTTAAATAATATTCCCAGGAAACTAACAGAGGAACACACATTTCAGTTCGTAGAGATTTTGAAGAAATACACTGCTGACAATTTTAATGCAGATGTTGACTTGAAGCAAGTTAGCTGTGTACAGAGGAATTTACTTAAAGGTGCGATACGGTTTAGTAAGGTATTTTCAAATATTATACAATAAGAGTGTTGGTACATTTTAAAAACTTGGACAAATGTTCTTAATGTCTTTCAGGTTTTTTGTTGATTCGAAAGAGCCGTCTCAACCAGTTATTTAAAGCTGAAGATTTTTCTGTTGGTCAGATAGACAAGCTTCTTAGTTACTTCTTAAAGGAAACTTCCCAGGTTTCTGAGACTAACGAAATATGTATAGCTAGAACTTCCGAGGCGACAACAGAATATTGTAAGCTGGTCTTCGAATTCGCATTAACAGAGCGCCCACAGTTGAGTGCCTTGATTACGCACTTATATAAAAACATCATGGTTCGAAACCAAGAGCATGATAATGTGCAGCCAACCAGATTGGGTTTATATTTATTGCTTGAATTTTCCGATCCCATTGTTAGAGCCTTAGTCGATGGTTTTGATTTGTTTTTGGAAAGTTTCGAATTTACTGATCTGACCATTAAGATCATTAGCGAATTGCTAAAATATTTGGACAGGAATAAGCAAACCAATCCCAAGGAAAGTTTTCAGACAATGTCTATGAAAATTTTGGAAAATTGGCCACTATTTCAAGTGTGTTTTGAAAGATATGGTATTGAAGCTGGTAGGTCTTAGTATATAAGTATAGTTTATTTATTTCTAAGTATAAGTATACTCTAACATACCCATATTTAAAATTGGCGATTTAATTTAGATCTTTTAATGCATCTTTTTAATTCATGTAGGTGTCGCCTAACTTATTTTTATTTTAAATTTTAGGCCTAGATTTGGTCAGTGAAATGTACAGACTATTTGGGCATTATATGAATCACAGTTCCACAATATCCAACTGGATTTTGGGATTGTTTTGTACAGACGCGGCCACATTGAATGAATATAAAGACCTTCATTTTTATTCAAATGTGTTTAATGTTTTGGTTAATGTTGTTAGTGACGATGATTTGGAACTGTTAAAGTAAGCGAACGATATTTTATAATTGTTATTTTATAGAAAATTTTCAGCCCTACATTGGAAAAACTGAAGTCGAAGCTACATTTAGACAATGTGAAAAATTCAATCGTAATACAGACATTTTTATCAACTCTCCCGGAAGTCAAGAGTGCCACAATATTTACATTTTTAATTGAACTTTACATCACCTCAACAGCAGCCTCCAAAAATGAAATTAATTTATCCGATATGCTTGATACTTTTATGTGGAAGATTAGCGACCAATCTCAAAAGGCAGTATTAAATAATATTTATTGCTTAGGATTGGACATCCATAAAGCTTTTGATATCAAGAAGAAATTAATTGACTACGTAGTACCACACATTTTCAGAAAATGTAGATCTAAAGTTTTTGAGGCATTTTTTGTGGAAAATATTAAAGGAATTACAGATGAATTTGAGGAAACTCGCGACTGCAGTAGTAGGCTTTTCTTGTTCTCGCTGCTGGAACTGCTGTTTTTAAGAGTCAACATTGGTTCAGAAGAGCGAAAGTCTTGTCCTATTACTAATGCATATGGAAATAGCAATCTAAGGAAAGACTTGTTGAAAATCACATTGCAGGAATTTAAGAATGATAAAATAGAAGGTTTGTTTGCACACTTTCAATGTTCTGCTCAGTACGTTTTTTTTGGTGTAGTAGTATTGTTTTCTAATAGTATTTCAGGCTTCCAATAATCTATTGATTATAGTGATATGTTGTGCTTGTTCCCTCCAGTACCTATGCAATAAATATATTTTTCTTAGGAAGTCCAGAACAGTTGAGAATTCTGAAGTGCGGGGTTTATAAAGCTTTAGCATCGATAATCACGAATTCATTCAACACTAAAGGTTTCTTTGAAAAATTGTTCGTCAGAGAAGAAAATAACGAAGACATTTTATGGAGTGCACTAATTGATTTGAACGTTACCTACAGTTTTCCTGTCGATTTCGATAATTATCCCAAAAGAAGGAAGATTTTAATTAATATTAGGAATGAACTGAGACAACAACAGGATCAGGACAGTCAGAAATCATTTAAGTAAGTCAATTAGCTCCCGGCATTGGATTACTATAAATATTGATAAACATTTTCAGATACATTGAGTCTCAAAAATTATTGAACAGTTCTCTCAGTGAGGACGTAACAAAATTTGATTTCACAACTAGTGTGCTCAGAACTCATTCTAACATCAATAGTAATAGCGAACCTCAAATAAATCAAGTGAGCAATTTGAATAATAATAAAATTGTTAAGAATAAGAATTGAAAATAATTTATATTTGTATATTGTTCTATACAATAAGTTTGTTATTACAGGCAGAAATTAATTTGGAAAGTACGGAAGTAAATTCTAGCGAAGTAATGGGCACTGTTTGTGGTGTTATTCGATATATGTTTTCTACCCGTATTTACCAAATACCTGAGCATCCAGAGCAGAATGTTGAAATACCGAATTGGATGAAGCGTAATAATGAAGTACTTCTATGGCATAAGATGTATAATTTATTTTATGTTTTTACAGGTATTGCCCAGCTTTTATTAAACCCGAATACTCATGCAAATATAAAAATTTTTTGGGTGAAAGTCATCGACAATATGATTCATATTTTTACACATTTTTCCCGTTTATTTGTGGAGCCGCTACTACAGTTTTTGAATGATAAAATTGCTGGACACTCTCTTAACTATTTTGTTAGCGATATGGTAATGGATGAAAAAATAAATATGCCTTTCAAATAACATTTGTTTTCAGATTGTCATATTAGCATCATGGACGAGTCTGAACCCACCCAATGAAAGAGTTGCGAATATGGCTTCACAGTTTCTGGAGAATGTAATAACCTGTCTTACTAACCATACGCAAAATGTGTTTAAGTACAATTTGGATCTGGTGAGGCTAATAGTGGAAAATTGGAAGGAATTTATTCGGGTTCCTTACAAGACCCTGCAAAATAAGTTGGAATTTGATATAGACAATAGGGAAAATGAAGTTGGAGTACATTTAAGTTCGATATTTTTGGTAAGCACAGATTTGTTAGATTCGTTTCTTTATTTTTTTTGCTCTGAACTTAATCTGCATGACGCAATATAGTCAGCGTGAAAATCAAAATACTGTTGAATCGATGGAAAATAAGCTGTAAAAGAATAAATTACCAACTAATTAGGTAAACCACATATTACCCTGTGCTGTTGAGGATATTAACATTTTTTGGGCAAAAATGGTGCGATTGCTTGGCAGTTCAGTATCGACTATTTATAAGCCATGCTCAGAAACGCTGGGTTTGATGCTCCAATACAGCAAGTTGCAAGGGATAGATGTAAAACCATTCTGTGTTGAAATCAATAAAACATTATTAGGCTTTAATATCGATAAATATGCTCATTGTCTTGAAGGTAAGTGAAGTTCGTTGTTTCATGTTTCAGAGGATACAATTAATTTTTCATATCTAGGAGTAGCTATTCATTTTACTGAAATAATAGATGAATACCACGTTGAAAAAATACTGAATAGATTGCCGTCATGCGATCAGAATCTTCAAATAAAATGTTTGCAGTTAATTTGCAAAGGCGTAGATGTTGGTGTGTTATCCTGCTGCAAAGATCAGGACTGGACCATGTATGTGAACAGCCAAAGAACTGAAGTTCAGTTAATAACACTGGAAATTATTTTAAAGGTAAACCTAAAAAACATTATGTGGCGATATCAGATTCATAAGACAATTGTTTTATTTTTTTATTAGCATTTGGTATCTATTATTTTATTATAATGTATTTCTATTTCAGTGCGTTGGTATTTTAACTGCCACCCTATCATTCAAAGAGCTCCTCAAGGCTGTAGGCAAAAAGGTTTCCAGTCCTAATGTTTTATGTCGAGCAAGAATGTACGATATAATGATCTCTCTATCACAAACTGATATGAAAGATGACCAAATTTCTGCGCTTTGCAACGAAGTAAGAAAATTAATTAATTGTCATCCTGTCCATTGGCATACTGTTAATAATAATAAATAAATAATAATGAACTTTTAAGATTTTGGTTCAAGGCCTTATAGACCCTGACATTGTAACTAGAGAGAATATACGGAAATTCTGGTCGGAAAATCCCGCAATTCCATTAGACGTATCCAGCAAATTCCCTCATTTATTGTCGAATCTTTACTTGCCTACAACGGAAGAACATTTCTTGGGTTAGTATTTAACTTTTCAAGCTGCTTATACGGTCGAGAATCTCCTTATGTATTGAATAATTTTTCTATAAATAAAACTGGACTCCAAAGAGGTTCAACATGAATAATTAAAAAATATATTTCAGTATCTTGATTGATGCTTCATTAATTTCTATAACATTTCATGTATTTCATATTACAGTTAGCAGTTTTTTAAATATTTGAAGCGTAAAACTATTGTAATAATTCACTATGCGACCAGTCTCAAGTTGGTTTGAACTATTCTTTTTGCAGGTCATGTTTCGTATTTTCTGCTGGATTCCATCAGTTTAGAAGAACATGAAAAGATAATTTTTGAGCAACCTTTGGAAAACTGTACATTTCAGGAATATAAATTGCAAACGAACTGGAGGTAATTTGGTTTCAATACAATATTGAATGTTGCACATTGTATTTAAAAATACAGTATTAAAATGACTTTATTTCATACACTTGTTTTTAAATTAAATTTTTATTAAAAATTTTATTTTTTTTAATATACACTGTTTCTTTTTATAGGATACCACATCCATCTATGGTGCCATTGTTTGCTGAAACAATGCGGACTTATTCGGAAGATTCGGATGGTATTTCAGGAGACGGTTTTGAACGTTTGAGAGCTACCGAAGATAATTTAACGTTTGCTCCAACCCATCAGACTATACGAGAACAGAGTATATCACAAATTACAAGTCTTGAAAGTAGTTTGATTGGAGTACGTTTCTAATTATCTGATACAAAGAAATATTGGTCGCAAACTTGATTATTTGATTTGTATTTTTGTATGTGATAATCGACTTTTAAACTTAAAAAATGAAAGAAATTAATGTAGTATTTCTGGTTTACTTGGTAAATGTTGTATTTATAGAAACCAATAGGCCAATCAAGATTGATAAATCCAAATAATGTTCAATTGTCAGAAGACTATAAGTTACCCAAGAAGAGGTTTTTAAAAGATAAGGCAAAAATATCAGCAACTTTTGCGAATAAAGCTATCTCTCAAAGAAGAGAAAATACCAAAAAAAGGTGAGACAGTCACATTTTAAACAATTTCGTATTAAATCAGTTATTTTTAGGCAAGACGCGTTAAAAGAAAGAGATAATAAAGTTACAAGTTACAGAAGTTACAGAAAAGGGGATTTTCCGGATATACAAATAAAGCTCGGTTTTTTGTTGAAGCCGTTACAAATGTTGGTTCTAGTAAGTTACTGATTTGAAAAAGGCATGTAGATTTAAGATTATGTTTTATTTATTTTTAGAGTGATAGTGAACTGTCGAAAATGTTTATTTCAGTTTTGTATAAGAGTTTAAGAAAAGAAGCCATATGTCGAAATGAGGCTTTTACTAGTTTAATAGAAAATAGCATAACAAATATTTTCAAACAATCGATTCAATTCAATAGTAATGTATTCTCCAGTTTGCTGGACATTTTGTTGCAAAGTCAACCAGAAATCGCTGTGGATTCTGCATTGATTTCCACCGTAAGCCAACAAAGCTCTTTAATGTCTGTAGGTAGGTTGTCGTTTTAAAATGTACTTATGGATATACAGACGTTGAGTCAATAAAGTGATTTATTGCAGGTGCGTTATTGATAGAAGAATATTTGATAAATGGTGAAGTCTTGCCAGTTCCTTCTAAAAGAGGTATTATTAATGAAAGCGGAGAAAATACTCATTGGTTGAAACTTGCTGAACTCTACAGAGAACTCGACGAATGGGATATGGTAAATAGTTGCATATGATATGGTATTGGATCAGTATTTGCATCAGACGTACTTTGCAATTTGTCTCTAAAATATCCACGTTTTTTACTATTTCTCTTTCTTTACTGTATCCGTAACTCTGGCTAACATTAAGTGATCCTTGAGTCTTGAAGTTGGACGAACTTATAGGTAAAAGCCATATTTATTGAGAAGACAAACTGCAAGGAAAGTGTGGCCCGTGCCATTGCATTGGAATCGCAAAATAAGTGGCAGAACGCAGCCGAGGAGTATAAAACATTGATAGAGACCGATTTATCCTTAGAGAAACGGGATTTCTATTGCGAATCGCTGTTTAAATGTCTGGCTAATTTAGGTTCGGAATTCAGTCTGTAGTGATGACATATTGCTTATATATCAAGTTAATTTTAGGTAAGTGGGAGCAAATCCCCCAAGCAGTCGATTCTCTTGTACCGGAAAGTGACAAAAGCAGTTGGAATCAGTTATGGGACACTTTATGGTTTCGACAAAAAATATTGCCTTGGTATGTCAGTGCTCAGGTAAAAAATGCGATTTTTGCAAGTGGCGATGGTACTAATCAGTTTATTCTGGATGTTAAAACCTCGATACGTAAGTAAATAAATTAAACGTTCAGTACATTAAATTCTTAACCTGTAGCACTTAAGAGCCATAAATTTAAAAGCACATAAAAATGTTGATTTTTATTTTAAAATCAGCCGAGCAACAAGTCGCTGTAATTTTATTATATTAAATATCATTAATGGTTAGTGGAGGTTCCTCAAACATGTGCTCTTAGCACATGGAATTTTCCATGTGACTTCTGAAAGAGAAACAAACAAACTTTATCATTTTAGAAATTATTTTATAATCATATTGTAACGGAAATGGCCTGGGGTACTCACGTTTGGAATGGGGAATCGAAATTCATGGTGTTTCAGTAAATGGGAGCCCCATTTGGGCCCCATTTACTGTCAAATATGACACTGACAAGCGGGAAGTTTCGCACCTGTTCTGGAGATTTCTAGAACTATCTGGAATACCAGACCAGGGGGAGTGAAGTGACAGCCGCGCCTGAGTGCAGAAGAAGTTAAACCCGCGAGTCGGAAACGCGTGTTTTCCGTGTGTTATTGTTATCGTTTGTGAAGTTGACGTTAATTTTAGAAGTTAGTTTGTTCCTGTTCCGTAGTTAAAGTTGTACCGAGTGGAATAAAAGTTGTAAGTTGAAGAAAGAATTTGATACTCGGCCATCCACG
>NW_026018165.1:8424856-8445637 GCF_020466585.1 Dendroctonus ponderosae | reverse complement strand
CCTGGGGTACTCACGTTTGGAATGGGGAATCGAAATTCATGGTGTTTCAGTAAATGGGAGCCCCATTTGGGCCCCATTTACTGTCAAATATGACACTGACAAGCGGGAAGTTTCGCACCTGTTCTGGAGATTTCTAGAACTATCTGGAATACCTGGAGAAAAGGATATAAGCGACGACGAGAACCAGACCAGGGGGAGTGAAGTGACAGCCGCGCCTGAGTGCAGAAGAAGTTAAACCCGCGAGTCGGAAACGCGTGTTTTCCGTGTGTTATTGTTATCGTTTGTGAAGTTGACGTTAATTTTAGAAGTTAGTTTGTTCCTGTTCCGTAGTTAAAGTTGTACCGAGTGGAATAAAAGTTGTAAGTTGAAGAAAGAATTTGATACTCGGCCATCCACGGTACAATATTGTTAACAGTTCCCCTATAATATTTTCTTTATATTTTCAAATTACAAGTGTTTTTACACATTTATTATATGAATACATGTTGTAGGTGATCCACTTCAATCATATCACTTAAGACAAACATTCTCAGCAGAACTATGTGTTTTGTCGCTAACTCAAAATGGGTTTAGTGAAGCTTCGCAATATCTAAAAAGTGGTTTGGACGTATTTTTAAGTGAATGGCAGTTATTAAATCCTATGTTTAGAAATCTAAGGTATGTACGCAACGTATTTTCTTAGTAACTATTATCTTGGTAACAGTAAAAACATACCATAATCAACGTAGATGTGGATGCATTTATGTGATTTTGCTTAATAAAAATTGTTCCAGATATAATAAAATGTTAAAACTTCAAACGTTAATTGAGGTGGATCAGTTCCTTCAGTTTGCAAAAGCTATTGCAAACGGCCCTGAAGAACCGGTGGCTTTATTGCAAGATTATTGGTTGTCTACACATAATGTTTTCCCTTCCATGATTTTAAATGAAGCAGTACTCTTATATAGGAAGCTTTTTCTTAAACTACTCGTGGATAGATTGCAAAATTTAAACAAACCGAACCTTGTTAGGCAGTTGAAGAACACTGAACTCACTTTGGTTTCGAATTTCATGAATTTAGCTGCGGAAGACTTCAATTATGAAATGACCCGCAAGTACTTAACGTGAGTTTGCTAAATAATTTCTCGATTTACTTTAATTTATAATCAGAATATTTAAGAATTGCAAGAACTCTTATTTTAAGCAGTTGTTTAATTTAGGCAATTCAAAAGCATAAATTCTCCTGAAAAACTAACAATGATAGAAGGCTCGTTGTACTGGATGCGTGGGAAACTACACAAAAATGATTCCGTTGAGATTGAACAAGACCTCAGGGCTGCAATTGCAAAATTTAGTAAGTTTGAACAAGTTGTATTTATTAACAATTTGTTGTCGAATTGCTTAAAATGTTATGTTACTTGTTAATATTTAACAGCAAATAAATTAGTAAGTTTTTTGCAGAGGAAGTAACATTTTTGCATAAAATTGAGGATAAAGACGTGATAACATCATTTATGCGAATTATAGATATTAATTTAAATATGGCTGCTATTGGCAGAGATACTTCAGATTTCGAATTCACCTGCGAAAGTCTAAAAGATAAAATTCTATCTGATGGAAGGAGCGATTTAGGGTAATATAATGCATACATATAATGAACTGAATTGTACGTTTTGGCTAATATACTACTACGAAAACTATTAAATCAGTGCTAATATATTTGAGGGGATAACTGTTATTCTATGGATGGATCCATATTAAGCATTCCACGGAAATCAAGTAAATAAATTTATTTCTTCAGATCTAGCGAGATGGCGATTAAATCAAAGGCTCTACTCAAGCTTGCCTATATTTTCCACGATCAATCAGGAAATGAATTAAATTTTGTTATGTGTGTGTTAAGAGCTATGAAGTTTGGCTCCAAGGAGGGAAGACAGCTTTTCCCTTGTATTCTTTTACAGGATTGTTTGGAGTCCGATTTGACGGAAATGTTTATAACGGAAACTGATAATATGCCGACTTGGATGTTTTTAGGGTGGATTCCACAATTACTAGGTATATTAAAGCTATTAAGTTAATTAATTAGGATTCTAATATTTAAGCGTATTAAGTAGTGTTGGGCGATTGTGGCTCTGGCAAAAAGTTGAGATTAACATGAAATATTAGTTGCAAACTAATAAGGATTTACGAACGACATTTAAAATATTAAAGATACATTAAAAATCAATCATGCTTTTGTAGCCAATGTGGATAGTTCCAAACTCACCGCTATTTCCAATATAATTTTGAGAATAGCTCGTACTTATCCCCAGGCGATTATGTATTCATACCGATTATTTAAAGAAAATTATCGCAACTCCTGCCAGCGCTGTGTCGAAGAGAGGATGCAATTGATTGATGAACTTGATCTATTGCTTTTAAGTGATCCTCTCGTTGATAAATTCCTCAAAGGTAGATTCGCCTATTCGAATTGATAGCACACTTTCTAATATATCTTTATTTTTAACAGCATTATCACGGGTGGTAATACCATCAATAGCTTTGAAGTACTTTACAGACAAAATGCGTTCCGCTCTAAATATGCAAGTTATTATGCAATATAAAGATTGCATATTAGAACTTCTGAACGAAAATTCAGATTCTTATGATTCAACCAGTTTACAAGGTACCATTTATTTTTATTAACGTAGATTTCCCAATTAATTAATTAAAAAACTTGTTTAAGCTGGATCAAGCTTACCAGTTTTTTACTAATTATTCTTCTTAAATTATTTTTACTAAATTGTATTATTAAATTATTTATATTCACATTAAAACTATACCAAATAGATCACACTCTCAAAAGTTCTGATTGAAAATTCCCATTCTAATTGACCATTTTAAGGTCATATTTCTATATTTATTCACGATTACGGTATAATAATTTTATAGGTGATATTTACAAACCACTGAAGAATTTTGGAAAGGACTTTGAAAAGATAAACGTTCACAATACAATAGAGCAAAATAAAACCACATTGTGTAATCTACTTCAACGTAGTAATCCAATCAAGCAATATAAATATGTCCAGTTGAAAGACTATTGTCCCTGGTTGGCAAATTTTTCGGCAGGCAGAAATAGTTTAGAACTAGAAATACCTGGGCAGTACACCGGTGAAAAAATGCCACTGATTCAGCACCATATTAAAGTTGCAGGATTTGGCGAGAAGGTATTTGTATATACATATTAGCAAATGCTTCAGACACACAGAAAAAAATTCTAAGAAAGCATTGTGCGAATTAAAGTTTTAAGAACCAAAATTTTCTAACATCTAAAACTGTTTTAAATATTGTGGAACTTTGGTTTGGTGGAAATTCAGACCAACTGATATAAACAATTTTCATTTTTATGTACATGCATATGTTAAACTTGGGTCAATAAATATTTTTATAGGTGATTGTAATGAATTCTCTACGCAAACCAATTAAGATAACTATGGTAGGAATAAATGGCAAGGAATACCCTTTTCTCATAAAATTTGGAGAAGATATCAGATTAGATCAACGGATTCAACAGTTATTTATATTGATGAACACTATTTTTGTCAGTGATAACACAAATCACCAGCTTCTGACTTATCAGGTATATTTCAGTTCCATATTAGGTTTCGATGTTGAAGAACAATTGATTTATTTAAGGTTGTACCATTAACCTCTCGGATTGGACTCATTCAGTGGGTACAAAATACAACATCCCTGCATGATTTTATTGTTAGATCACTTGCAAATAAGGAAATGTTAGAACAAATAACCGGTGCAATGAAGAATGCTCTAGGTAACTTAATGGATTATAATGCCTATAGGGAAAAGCCAAAGGTTGAACTTATTCCCTTGTACAGAAGTTGGGCCAATATGATACCTCAAGACGTTTTGAGGTAAAAGACAAAGTTATGAATTTTCGTTTCGTTAATATTCGTTTTGCTATATTATGATCTTTTCACCGTAGAAAATCTGTATGGTCAATGAGTCTAACAACTGAAGACTTCATAGCTTTAAAAAACAATTTTATAAAAAGTTACGCAGTAATTTGCGCTTGTCATTGGATTTTGGGAATTGGAGATCGCCACTTAGACAACATTAAAGTGTGTACAAAAACTGGAAAATTATTAGGCATTGATTTCGGTCATGCGTTTGGAACCGCGACTCAGCGCTTACCTATTCCAGAATTGGTCCCAATAAGGTAAAATACTGTTAGGCCTGTAGATGTAGATTATTAGTAAACGATGATTTTAGGCTCACGCCTCATCTAGAAGGGTTGATGGAACCGTTAAAAGCTAAAGGTCTATTTAGAGCTGTTATGATTGATTGTTTGAGGCTGTTAAATATAAATCGAAACCAATTGTTAGCCACGATGAACGTTTTCATTCAGGATCCATCTGTTGATTGGCTGGAACATGCAAAATATACCGCGGCAGCGTTGTGCCCGTAAGTTATATCATATGCATCCAAACTTGAGATTTTGAGCTGCCATAAAGCACTTTGGTTTTTTGTATTTCCAGGTCTCAATCATCCGACATTGTTCCAAGTGCAATCTGGAACATTCAGCAGAAAATTGATCAAGCTAAGCGCAAATTACAAGGTGCCTCTTCGATGCGCATAACGGCTGAAGATTTAAAATCATCTATTCATTACTCGAGGCCGAACTTCCAAGATTTTGTTGAATTTGTAGAGGGTGATGAAAATAATTTGAGATTCAGGTTTGTAATTATTATTTTCTCTTATGTATGTCTTCTAAGCTTTATAACAATTTGTGCAAATAGTGGACACCAAATCATATGCTCAGTTAATAAGGAAACAAACAAACGGGACATGTTGTTTGAGCGACTGGCCCGGGTTCCTACCTTTTCATGCCTTTACCATCTTCATTCATTTCTGTTTACCATGTTGGTATTTTTTTAGTTCTTCCAGTTCATGTACTATCCATCCAATCATATCCAATCATGTAGTCTCTTTCGAATCATATCTAATCATTTCAGCCTGCGCCATCCTCATCCATGCGCCATACATCCGACTCCGGCTATGTTTCACCGTGCTGCTGCATTAACGTGCAACAATCCTTTCTGCAGCATGTCTTTCCATTGAGCCAATCGTTATCACTCTGTGCCAGTTCGTCCTCATTCTTTTGTGTTCATTCATTATCCTGCCATGTGCCTTATGTGACTTATGTCCGTTTCATTAGTATCATTTATCTAAATTTGTTCGCTCCATTTCCATTTTTATTTATCCATGCCCCAGCAGGGCGTATAAAATGCTAATTTTTTCGCGGAACACGCCACACGCTATTAATTTACTAATTCTATAAGAAATCCAGTAGAGCGTTTGATTGTTGTTTTAATTCAATATGTTTTTAACTTCGAAGAGAAGTAGGTACTCGACAATGAGATATTAAAAATTGAATGTTTTAAAAATTCAAGAATTCTAGAACAAAAAATGCAGCTAATACATATACACCACAGCTTGTATACTTTCTTGATCATTCAAAAATTCAAATAATCTTAGCAAATTACAAAATATATATAATTTTGAAATATTTCATATAGTTGTGGCTTACTGAATATTTAGGACATTGAAGATATTTTAGATAAAAAAAAAAGTTCATTATTTGCTCATTAATGCAAGTTTCTAATTGCCAATTTACATCAAAATTTCCATTATACAAATCAAGTAATATTTTCGGTTTTGAACGTCTGCCCTCGGATATTAACTAAAATAATGAAATTGCAGATTACGAAACCAGGAAAGTTTGAGCGTAGAAGAGCAAGTAGATGTTTTGCTTGATCACGCGACTGACCCAAATTTGCTAGGGAGAATGTACCAGGGATGGCTTGCTCCTGTGTAATTCGATATCAGCCGTACACAGGCCTCTTATTCGTTTTGTTTGTGTATAATTTTACATTTTTTTTATTATTTTCTGAATATCAGCATTTAAACTGAAGTAAATAATTAATTATTATATTTAATTTATTTGATAACTCAAGTAACTAATAAAACATTTTTAAAGGCTTATTAAATCTATTTTATATCATAATTATTTTTATTATTGATTAAAACGATATTTTCACTGATATTTCTTTAGTAAGTTTTGGATATCTGATTTGTTGTGTTTGTAAAATCCGTCTGGCGTTAGAGAAAAATCCATTGCTGTTGTAGCAGAAGGGATCAAATTGGTATCCTTACCAAATTGAGTGTTCCAATTAGATTCGTTCGAGCGTTTCCGAACGAAAGTCCACGATTGGCTGCTGTGGGTATATTCGGAAGAAACTTTGTTTACCTGAAACATACATTGACTTTGTCCAAAAACACCATATTAAAAGGACTGTTACTTAACAAATACCTGTTTGAAATCAAACATATTGCCACCCTCCGCATTTTCCGCCTGATGCGATTGACCAAATTTGAAATTAAATCTTGTATAGTCGTTATGATCTGACTTGATAAATTGATCAAACGTTTCAGCATTTTGATCGCTAAATATATTCATGTTCACTGAATTGCTGCTTTGGAACGATGCTGTTTTTTGCAAGCTCCTCTTTCGGACTGTGGCTTCTTGTTTTGGCGCTGGAATAACCTTCCGAATTTTTTTTAAAGAAAGGATTTTAGTGAATCATTTCATATGTATACATATATACCTGTAATCCGTCCTTTGTTTTTTTTATAGTAGCCAAACAAGTCGTCTGTTGTATTTGTTTAGGGGTAGGCCGTGCAGGCCTTTTCAACCTCTCTTCCCACATTTTTGTTAGATCGCTGGAACTACTACTGAAATCGAAAAACTTTTTGTCCTGTTCCAAAAATTCCTGTCGTATGGCTTTTTGGCTTAGCTTAGAAGGATATCGGAACAGGGGCTTTGATGCTACAAATCAAACTTTTCGGTATTACTGATCTTGCAGAATTTACAGGACTATTACTTTCGCTTATAGTAGAGTCGCTATTTGATAACCTCTTCTTCACGTTTTCTCTTTTCTCGAAAGAAGCGCTATGTGCGTTTGTACCCTTTTTTGTAAGTAGTGTCTTCTTCAAAGGAGGAGTAAATTTCGTTATCCTTTTCCTCGACGGTGCACGTTCTATATGTTGGTTTGCAGTCTTTCTATCGGCTTTTTTCAAATTTATTTCGTTTGAAGTCGTCAAAGGGCTTGCATCAGTTGTTTCTGTGATTAATTACAAGTTTTTGATTTTACTCAACAAATATCGCTGAAGTTCCCGATTTATCCGAAATCACTCAAAAAGTGTTTCAAATCCTCCATAATATGTACATCGCAATAGAATAATATAAATTAGAAATTTTTCATTTGACTTACCAGACACCGAATTCTCCACAGTAGGGATGTGAACTGCTAAATCGCCAATTTTCACTCCGCTGGAACTGCTGCTGAAATCTCCATCTAAATTGCGCAGCTTTGAAGCTTCAGATATACTCGTTGAATCGCAATGTTTTCCTTTAGCTTCCGATGAATTACTTCCAATTGAAGGTGCGTGTTCATTTGCTAACGATAGTTTAACCTTTTTCACCAAGTTTTCTTGATCGGATTGGATTGGTCGCCTAAAATAAACGCCGGACGCATTTTCA
Source organism: Dendroctonus ponderosae (assembly GCF_020466585.1). Taxonomy (NCBI): domain Eukaryota; kingdom Metazoa; phylum Arthropoda; class Insecta; order Coleoptera; family Curculionidae; genus Dendroctonus; species Dendroctonus ponderosae. The sequence continues at coordinate 8,438,055 of NW_026018165.1, read as the reverse complement.
TAAATACCTAGAATCTTATATTAAATTTGAAGTCACTTACTTGTTTCCAGCTTTTAGGTCGTTTAAACTGGTATGGTTTAAACTGGTATCAGGCGGCGAGTGATTTTCATAATTTTTTTTACATTTGCGCTGTTTTTCCAATGCGTCTTTGTATTCTTCTATGGTACGGGCTGTTATACCATCTCTCAGACTTGAGCTTGATTCATTAGTAGCTTGCTCATTTGAAGATGCACTCTCAATCTGTTTGTTTATATTCGAATTATTATTGTCGTTATCAGTAACTTTGATTAATTCGTCGGCAATACTTTCTGAGGCCGATATAATTTGCTGTTGATTTTCGATGTCTCTAACATGGAACTCTAGGTTTTTATCTTTAACTTGTTCAGGGTTGGTATGATGAATAGTAAGTTGTGGGGCTTCAGAGCAGAAGAATGGTTCCGTGGTACGATCGAAGTCAGCATCACAAGAATGAGTGCTTTTTTGTGAACTTGGATGTGATACGGCTTCATTTTGGTTGGAGCTGGTATCAACTAAAATTCAGGTTATCAAAAATATAACTACATATATGTATAATGCATAATATTGAGATTCTGTACCTTGATCAAACATCACCTTCGATTTCTCATATGGAGTTTCCCTTACAATTAATTCAACAATTTCTGATGTATCTGTAAGAGCGTCACTACTTTTTATGTTGCTTTCAAAATGTTGATTTCCACGCATTTTTGATTGCCCAGAAGTATTTGCCTGATTTATAGCACCATCTGTCTTATCTAAAATAGTGCAGGGATTTGAAATGATGGAAAACTTTGAAATTGAAAACTCTATAAGTTCACATTTAGGAATGTTTTCCGGGCTTTGAAGCCGTGGTCTATCGGAATTTCTTCCTTAAGAAGGAAGTCTTCCGGAAGACTTCCTTCTTAAGGAAGAAATTCCGATAGACCACGGCTTCAAAGCCCGGAAAACATTCCTAAATGTAATCTGACCGGCCGTGAAAGCCTTCATAGTCTATAAGTTCAATTTTCCTTTTTATTTAATTAGTAATACTTTGTGCCTACAATGTTCATAATATCTTAACCATGAATGACCATATTTTCTTGGCAATCAAATTCAAGAACACCGTTTGGCGCAAATCGATATGTCTTCTAAAGCGAAGCTTACCTTCCAAAGTTCCTTTGTTGCTGATTTCCTTAAACGTTCTAGAGACCAAAGGAGAGTAGCTTAAATCGCTGATAGATGAATCAGCATTTTGACGATTTTCTTCAGACTTTTCCATAATGCAATTATTCGGGTTTTCAAACCCTTCGATATCTTTTGCATTTTTATCTAAAGTCACAACTTTACTATCTCCTTGTTTCAAACTATTCACTTCTGTTTCTATCTTTGCTTGAGTCGCAACAAGGGAGCGTCTTTTCAACTTTAATTTATATCGCGATCTGTTAGTTGCAATGGTCTTACCAGTTATTGCTTTCCGCTTTTCGTTACTAAGAATTTTGTTTATCATTAGCCTTTTCATAGCGGCAGTCAGTTTATTGGGACTCATTTTCCTGTTTTCATTTTTCTTAGTGGATATAATCAGTTTCTTTTTTAGTCTTCTGTTAAATCTCCTTTTTGGCTGTTTGTCCAGCGGTTCAATTTTTCTTTGTAGCATTTCATCTGGAGAACTAACGCTCTCCTCTTGAACGTGTGTTTTTTCTTTAACTTTTGGATTTAGACTCTTTGAAAATATCTCCATACGAGCTGTATTTTCAATGGATTCGGTAATATCGTGGACCTGTGGTTGACTCCTTTTCAGTACTTCGTCTTCTTCTTGGTGAGTGGTAGTCTGTTTAGGCGGCCGTTTTGTAGATTCTACTGTTGTCGTAACTTGAGATTTAGGAACTTTCAACGTCGGTTTGATTATTTGCCCAGGATCTAAAATTATCGATAATATCATTAATTAGTGATTCTTGAGGTGGACGACGTTGCAACTTGTAACTTAATTATGTCCGAGAGTTTAGTGCGTCATTAGATAACATGAAAAATATAAAAGAGTACATAACTTTGATTTGATAGAACATAGTTTTACATATAAAGCATAGGTGTATGTGGATGAGTTCAATGCCACATTTGTTTGCAAAATAACTAATCTGGGTGGAGAATGTCTATATTCAAATTAAAAAAAAATGATTGTTTCTAGCTGAAACTAAATTCTAATGAAAATTTAGTAAAAAACAGATATTGTTCTAGATGATTTTCTTGCTTGAATCGGTCAAATACTTTTTCCGCGAGCGGAACAAAAGAGTGTCTCAACGGTGATAAAACTTTTATTTGTGTCTTACCAATGAATGAATTGAAGTCTTCTTCTGATTTAGAATAAATGAGACTATCCCTAATCTTAATATCTGGATAAATGTGTTCGTGTTTAACAGCTTCACTCTTATTGCCTAGATCTTCAATTTCTAAAAATCAACGAATGTGCCATTGCGTTTTAACGTTTCATAAAAAAAATTGTACCGTTGGCATCCATTTCTTCGGCGAAAGAGACAAAATCTTCAACTATCGAACTCATATCCAAGTCTCCCACATTGCCTCTTATAGTGAGATTGAACTTTGGAGTTATCACTTTCGCAACATTAGTACCCACATTAAATATTGATGAATTCGGTATCGTCGAAGTGCTAGTAGTGTTTCCAAGATTTCTGGCATTAATTTGGTTCTGAGTTACTATAGGGGTCGAAGTTCTTCTGGTATTATCTTGCAAGAAACTGGCAAAGTCCGTTATGTATGGCGATTGCGGAACTTGGCAAATAATACTTTTTGGTGGCTCGGTTGCAAGCAAAAATGGAGAGGCTTCGACTGCTGCCGCATAACCTATTTAATATAATCTAATTATTTGAAAAGCAATGTGGAATAAAAGCTGTGGAACCATTGCCTTCGTTTTGTCTAATTCTATGAAGCTGTTGGGACAGATCACCCGACGATAATTGGGAAGTTGGAGTAGAACCTAAGAAGCTCTGTTGGGGTTCTTGCAAAATGTTTGCGGAATTGCGATTACAATTGAATATATTTGTATCTAGAAAATTATATTAGATGCCTTTTAAAAGTTATTTTAATTAGTGTTAATTAGTGTTATTAAAACCATATGAATAAGACTTGCTGACGTTTTCTTATACACATTACCATTTTTTTTCGTAGCAGCGTTTTCGTTAGTTTCATATATTAACGCGTCTTGAGTTAAATCCAAACTACTTTGGCTGTAGCTCACGATAGCTCCCAGTTCCAAGTTATTTGTATTCGATGCGTTTTCTGATACATCTAACTTGGTATTAGGTGTAAATATTTGTTCTATACGAGTTTTCACTTGTGCTGCCGTCCCGCAATTCTGCACAAATCGAAAGTGTAACGAAATCTAAAGTAATACTGCGAAAATGAAAATTCCGTTTGCCGGGAATGAAAAGTTTTTCGGGTTAATGAAAAGTTTACAAAATAAATATTCGTCAAACTGGTACCAACCTGAGAATTGGGATGGCTCGCCAGCGGAGTACACATTATTGTTCCAATATTCTGAAGCGAATAATTAATTGCTTCCTCTGGATAAATATCGCTTTCATTGGCAATACCAATTCCTTTAGACATATTTTCTAGAAAGAATCTTTGATTTGCAGAAGTTTCCTGTATATGAGACCCATCAAAAATTGAGTGATTCATCTCTACCGGATTTTCTTTCTAAGATTCACTATTAATTATGTTATCTGCAAAACAGGTTGTCTTTGCAATCTTACTTCAGATTGCTGAAGAATTTCCATCATGTTTGGGGAATATGGAGTAACGTCGGTATCAAGTTTCTGCCTGTTTTCGTTGTATTCGTTAATCAGTTTGTTCAGATTTGATATGGAAAATTTATTTTGTAGCTTCAATTTTTGGATTCTACAATTCAAGTCATATCTTAAACGGGCACGTCGGTCAATCGAAGGAAATTTGGGATCCTGAAAATGGAAATTTTAGTAAAGCCACCAGGTATGCGTAAGCTAAGGTGCAGCACAAGAATGTTTCGGTCAAGAGCTGTTTTTTCATGTAGCTAAAGAATGTATTTTGATCAAATTTGCGTTAATTAGAAGTTTCTAATTAAACATACCACTTGGTAAACAAGCGCAATTCTCCTCGGCTAAATTGCAGTTAGAGGTAAGTGCGCACGTGAGCGCACTTTTCTCTTTTGTCTACGCACTTGCCCAATGTGGGTTAATTTTTTTAGTCCAAAAATGTTTTGTTACTTACAACGCGTCCGGGAGTGTATAAGAAATATTAATATTTCGACCCAAAGACTGTACCAAATATCTCAAAAAGATGAGTTTCAAGAGAAGTTCATATTGTGAAACAACGACTATTCCTTTGAAACAATTGTTTGGACTTTATTTAGATCGAAAGCCACCAAGTGGCTAAGAAAATATTTGAAAGCCAAATTAAAAATCGGAACACCAGAAATAATTGATTCTTGGTCCATCCATTTCCTCTTGAGAACAGTGATTTGGTAAAGAGTGACAAACGCTTGTCTGTGGTTGATACAGATGATGGCGTGAATCTCATAAGCGAGGAAGTTGAAGACGACACAAAACTGCGGACTCTGAATTACCATGCATTGAGAAATTAGTCCTAGTAAAATACTACAGAACAAGGTTTCTCAGGCAGTACATCCAATAAATAAAAACTAAATATGACCATAAAAAGATGGTGCAATTCACTAGGAGAATTGCATTATTTATTATTGAACATAACAAAACTGGAATTTTGCTACCGAATTTCTACGTCCTTTTCCCGTAATTATCATGTTTAGTACTAGTTGAAATAAACGAAGTTCATTATGTCAATTAAGAGTTTACCAGATATTTTTTAGAACAGTGAAAATATTAGAATTTTCTAGGCACTAATTGCAACACTGTGAGAAATTTAAAGCAAACAATTATTAACTTAAAGTTTTATAATTAATTAAACTCATGTTTTAATAAAACTGATCAGCAGAACACACAAAAAAGTTTTAGAAAAAAGTGATGTTATGACTCATTACCTGAGATTTCTTTTTTAGTCGGCGTTGCAAATTATCCACCATTTCCATGAGTTCTTGGGGCCAAATGCCTCTCACCATGTAGATGCCATAATCCCTTAAAGTTGTAGCATTTTGGGCAAGCTTGAACTTAAAGTCGAGTTTTATAGATTTTGGGTTATTGGTATCACCAGAAGGAATTGTTTGCAATTGCCAGCTGGAATAAACAAAGAACAGAACTCGTGAATTAAAAAGTAAATCGATTTTATAAAATAGGAAAAAAAATTATGAACAACAGAAATGTTGTCAGAGAAGCTCAAGGCTGAAAATTGTACGACTGTTTATTGATTGATTTTCAAATCAATTTAATTAAGTACACATTTTTCCTTTTTCCCAATACCTTGAACTACTGATTTCAAGGAGTTAATTAATACTTGTTTTGTTCCAAAATTCTTAGTGCTATACTTACACCTTGATATTGAAATATAAATCAGCTAACTTGGTAAGTAGCGTGAAATGAGTGGTAACAAAGGTAAATGCCTGTGATTGGGCTAAAAACTCACAAATTGACATTGCAATAGAGATTCCTTCTTCTAAAGAGGTCGACCTGTAAGCAATATATTTGGATTAACAATAACCAGTATATGTATCTCATCAGTTTAAACAGAAAGTTGCTAAAATAGAAGACAGCTGAACTCAAATTGATCTGTTATTTAGACGAATCTTCCTAAATATCGATCGATCTGTGATAAAATATAAATAATATATAATTAACTAATAAGAAGTGTACTAGCATTCTTATAAAGTATGGATTATTCTAAAACCCACAACCTATCTACTCAATACTTTTGCTCACCTACAGAGTTCGTCAATAATTATTAAAGAACGATCAGTCATTGTAGATAAAATGTAGTCTACTTCATTCATCTGTAAGAAAAGTAATAATTATGATAAAATAATTACTCATCAAATGATAAAACTCAAAAGTGACCCAAACTATAAATGTCTAAAGTATTAACACACAAGTAAGACACACAACACCAGTAATGAATGAACATATAAGTAATGATTGTTTTGTGTTTTATTTGAATTTACTCAAAAATTTTTTTCACATTATATTCAATCATGAATGTCTAAAATTGTCAGTTGGCAAAAGAACAGAAATATTTTTTTGGCGCAAAAACTATAAATGCTTCAAGATTTCACAAAGAGAACAAAAATGTGCAGAGGATTAGTGCATAAACTCAAAAAAAGTCAGTAGACTCCAGTTCCCAAATAAAAAGTTCTAGTAATTTTTGCATCAAGACACTCAAGAATTCCTCATTTGCCCAAAGCGGATGAACTGGGTTGTTTAATCGAAACATGAGTCTTACATAGGAACAAATTAACGGCGATATTTCAAAAAACATTTTTTTTTTGAAGAGCTTTTACTTGAACAGCAGAGGAGCCAGACATTTTTTCATAGTAAAAGTTAGATCAGATCGTCCTCGTTTGATCTAAAGATTATGGCAGAAACCTTTTCACCACGTGTTTACCGGACACCCTGTATATTAGCTGTGTTGCGTAACCAAATGGTATCTCCCAAACGTTCTATACCGCAAAATCTGATCAAACTTTTATCTATAAAGAAAATCAACTGGCTTCTCTGCATGCACTTAATTGCTAGATTTTTTTTCTGTTTTTTTTTAATGCCGGAAGAATGTTGCGATCGATTATATCGATTATGTACGTATGGGAAAATCTTGGACTAGATGTATTCGGTGCAGGTTTACAAGCAAGTAATTTTATAATTTATGCGGAAAAAGTTGAAGCAACTCAACAATTTTCAAAAGCTAATAACTAATCGTAGAAATATGCAACTTAGAGAATACTTAGATTATCACTCACCTCGAGAACGAATGAAGACGCGCTGCTTTCCATGTCGTCATCGTTGGAGATTCTAGCAAACATTTTATCTGCTGTTCTAAAAATGGCACTTTCGGCAGGAACAAAACACCCTGAAATTGAAAACTCTGTTAAATACTAGTTTAGAAAATTTACTTTTATTTATTACCGGCTTGAGCCATAATTTGAAGCAACATTACTTGTCTGATAAATATGCTTTTTCCCGCCCCATTGGGTCCAGTTATTATGTGCATATTGTAATGATCGCAAGCAGTCTGAAATCAAAAAATATTCATAAAATATCAAAATTTAATATGTTTTTAAAACAATTTTATGTACCTAAGGTTAATTTCGGTACATTTTGAGCGATAAAGAAAGCGGATAGAAAAGCTTTCGGGTACTACTTACAACTGGATTAGGAATTGGGGTTTTCTGACATAGAAAATTGAGAAGGGGATGGTGCCCTTCTACGACATTCGTGTATTCTCCGAACTTGGGCCTTATCCAACCATTGGCATAGCTGGCTTGAGCTAGAGATTGCAAAACATCCAAATACGAGATACCTTCTACCAACTGATAGAACAGTCCTGCATACTTCTTTACTTTAACAGTTATATCGTGGATCATACTAGAATAAAAAGTTAGTGTCAGTTGAAAGCTTAAAAATGCTCTATTTACGCTTGAATACTCTGAATATGAATCCGCATGGTGTATTATGTTATATTTCTAAATTTGAAGCAACCCAGTGAGCAGCGATAATTTTTAAACAGAACCTGAGCACGATATTCTTTACAAGTCAGAAAATGCGATCTTCCTGTAAATATCTGGAAAGGATGTTTTCCGTCTTTCTGCCACAAACAGCGCACAGAAGTTGAGCAACTATTGGATGTGTTTTAGAGGTCAAAAGTGCCAATTTAAGAAACTCAAATAGTAAAAATGTATGTAGGTAGGTACTGAAGCGGCTGATTTATTCCTATTTCCATAGACATGGTTAAAACCATTTGCAGCTTTAACTTTATTCATCTTGCTTCAAACTAACAGCATATTAATGAAGAGTAATATTTACGTAAATAACTAGATAGTGCATAACAATGCATAAACAATTATACAAACTTACATATTACTTAATGAGAACAAGTCGGTCAATATGTCATCAATTCTTGTTGTTAAGTTGACTAATTCAGCAGTTTTCATTGTGAAACTATTAGCTAGTCGAAATACCTAAAAACAAACACATACCTCTTCCTATTCAAAAAAATACCAATGCAAAAAAGTACCTGAATGAACTCAGGCGGTAAATCTGAAGATTTCATCCGTTTCCTTTGATTTTGATTAAGTGCCATTGTGATGTGAAATCCCTTTTTATTATTGTTTGCTAGAGCCAGAGGAAGATCGTACTTTTGCCCTAGCCGTTTGATATACTCTAAAAGCAAGAAAAATACTCAAGTTCATATCGCAACTTTTTTTATCAATTTGGAGAACAGACAATTGAAAATAGTTAAGTCCACAGCACAGGATCATGCTTTCAACACATCTTTTATCGAAAATTTACCTCGCATATCTTCGATTCTTTCCGAATATGTTTTTCTCACCAAATCCAGAAGTCCGTTAAGGCCAGGTTTAATAGCCCAAATTCTTTGCTGTTCAGCTTGCTGCCCTTTTGTAAAGTATGCCGATTCATGAATGGTTTCTCTTAAAAAAATCAAGCTCTAATACAAAACTAATGATAATCCATGTGAAGTTACCGCAGCATATTCTTAATAACGTCAAAATCCTGGTGGTTCAAGAGTTCGGATAATTCACTGAAAAATGGACGAATCGCATTTTTCAACGTCTCTTTAAGAGGCTGAATTGTCTCAACAACACTGTTTAACAGAAGTAGGTAGTTCAGTTGCCGATTGTTGCAACTGAACATTTATAATTAAAGAATTTGAATTATTGTCAGCTTGAATATTTTACCTTTGCGGGTCATCAGCAACTAAAGTACCGATGGATAAAAGCTGATCTATGCTAGCTAACTTTGGAAGTACCCCCTAAAATTATAGGTATACACATTCATATGCATATGCGATAAAAGCTTTCAACAATACCTGCACTGATAATAATATTCCAGGGTTTCGAATCAATTCCTCGACACAATCCAGTCTCTCATTTATTTTCTCAGACGAATATAATGGTTGCAAGATAATGGAACGCAAATTTCTAGTACCTATTCTAGTTAGGCATCGATTCATTATTCCAAGAAGGCTCGAATATCTGTTGGCTTGTGCAGGCTGATTACTACATACCAATTCTAGCCGATCTGCCGTAGCAATATCTACATAAAACAGGATAAGTACGGTAGAAAACAGTCCCACGGTTCTAATAACAGTAAATTCGATTCATTTTATTCTTATAATCTAAAATACACACGAAAACAAAGTCACCCCTGAATACATTTGATGTGTGGTCAATATCCACAACTGCGAGATTTTTAAAATTTTAAGTGTCTAAATAAAAAAACTGCAGCATCTTTTGCTATAAAGCTAATAATCTGAACATGGGATGGGACCAAATTGGACATCGAATTACCAACGAATTTTTTGTTGTTGTAATGTTTATTATTCGAATGTATCATTAGCAATTGCAAACCTAAATACGAGTTATATATTTACGAGGTTTAAATTCATTGGTAAGCAAGGATTGATAATGTAGTTTATTCATATTTTCAATTTTTTACTGTTGGTTCTTCAACCAACTAGTGTCCAACGTCCAACGAAACTGGGGAAATTTCAGTTTCATTTCAGTGAAGAAGAATTATTCATGTCAAGCATTGGAAAATGTTTAAACAATTACCAAAAAATTGCATTCGCTTTCCAACTACTAATAAAGTGATTGTTACGTAAGTCGTTCAAAATATAAATCTTAAATTTTGAGCTTTCGAACGGTTTTCAAACGCTCAGATTTTGCTTCAAAATTTGCCTACCAATAATTGCGTAGCCTTCCGACGTTTGATACTCCAACTTAATTGAATTGCTGGCGTAATAAATAAACATATTGTCTTGCAGATAGGTGAGAAGCCCAGAAGCCGCAGCCAAGGCGTAGTATCTAGAATTGAAGTAGTTTCAATTATACATTATACCAAATACATTGTGTTATCTCGGATACCGACCGGTTCTTGATCATAATCAACAACGGAAAAGATATTTGGATGCAAATTTTATATAATCTTTCAAGTCCATTAGCTTTACTGAAGGCCTTCCTTGGAATGGTCATTAGTTGGCGACTGGAAAAATGCTTTCTAATTTTTGCAATCAATCTGTTTTCTTTCCCAGTGTCGAATGTTGCAGGGTAAATGATCTGAAAATTGTTAATAATCCATTTAGGAGATAAATCTAAAGATATAAAATCACACTGTAAATTGTAAGGTTTACGTTTGTAACAGATTTATTAGTTTTATAGAAACTAGTGGAAGGAATAGAAGACTGTTGCATAATACTGGTAATTAATGTAGAATTAGAAAAACCAATTGAAAAAAAAGTTTACATTTTTTTAAGTTTTTCGACAGTTTATGGTATTATTTTTGATATTCGAAATAAAAAATTTTGTGACCTCAAATATTGTAAATTTTTCATCTCGCTCAAAGTGGTTTGCCAATCAACTCACCAAATGCGGATTAAAAATGTTCAATTTTGTCAGCGTGTTGTTGTAGCTTTGTGAGTCCGATGTCTGGCACAATATTAAGACTGGCCTGGATACATTCACTGCTGCGATTCCCACTTCACACCTTGCCTCGCCTCTCCCTTCAGTTAATGCTTAATAAAATAGTAATAAAAATGCAACGTTAAATAACAGCATAATACCGTTAGCACTACCAGAATACTATACCACTTTACAGAATGTTAGAAGAATTAGAAGAGAAGTAAAAAATGTGGAATTAAAAATGAACATGTAGAAAACTAAAATAATGGGCCCGAAAGAAGAGACTATCATAAGTATAGACAAGATGCCGAAATAGCACGAAGAAAGCGTCTAAGCTGGGTAGCTTTCGGCAAAATCTCAAGGATACTAAAAAATAAAAAGATCCCTTGACGAATACGCACAAAAATTTTCGACTGGTGCTGCATACATTTCCAGTATTAACTTATGGAGCGCAGACGTGGACCCTTACAAAAAATGCAATACAAAAATTAAAAACATTCTTTAAGAGATAGGAAGACAAACGAATACATAAAACAACATGCACAGGTCAAGGATGTAATAGAAAGGGTAAATTAGATGAAATTGGACTTTGCGGGACACGTAGCAAGGAGGGACGACGATATATAGAACATCAAAATAATACAATGGAGACCATGGCTGGGAGGAAGATCAAGACGTAAACCCAATACAAGATCGTCCGATAACATCAAGCGAACTGCAGGACTAAAATGGATGGAAATAGCTGGAAACGGACACAAGAGGGTTGAAAAAATACGATCTACTACTGGTACAGTAATCTGTAGAAACACAAATGCAAATTTCTGGTTTCTCGCTACAACATTCTTGGACTCACTATGGAAAAAATAGCTATAAACTTTTTTGACCCTAAGTAGACACATACACACACACACTGTATATATTTTTACCTCCAGTAGCAGTTGACAGATACCAATTCAATGAAAATTATTTTCAATCTACCATTGCCGGGATACTATTATCCACCATTCACTTGTTCATGTCAAAAAAAACTTTCTTTCAATCAAATAGTTGAAAAAAATATATATCAGATTGAAATTTCAGCTATTTTCCTAAAGATGTTAGAAATGCAGGAAAGCAAAGCAAAAAGTACAAAACCAATTAAAACTAAAGCAACAAAATCTACAAATAAATCTAAAAAACCGACGCCGAAAGCAAATCATCCCCCAGTAGCTGTGATGGTAAAAAAAGCAGTGGAGACTCTGAGTAGCAAGAAGGGTTGTTCAGTGGTGGCAATTAAAAAGTATCTTGCTGCTAACTACATGGTCGATCCAGATAAATTAATCGTTTTCATTAAGAAATTTCTGGGAAAAGCGGTTGAAAACAAAGTTTTTATACAAACTACAGGTATGAGCTGATTCACCTTCTTCGATCTGATTCAAAAATTACGAATTTTTATGACCTATATGAACTTTTTTGTTGATAATTTAACTGTAAAAGTAAAACATGTAAAAAGAAAAGTTGTTAACTGATTGGACACTTCGATCGGCATCTTCGCTCTTTGTTCCTGGGGTTTGCAAAATCATATATTACTACTCCTAGGTAAAGGCTGTACTGGATCGTTTAAACTAGCTAGAGAACCGAGTAAAATTAAAAAACCTGCAAAGTCCCATGTAACGGCTCGTGGCACCAAGAAGCAAACTGTACAAAAGCTCGCTGAAAAAGTCAAGAAATCGTCAAGCAAAAGCAAGACGCCAACTTCAAAGCAGACGTCCAAAAACGATGCTAAGAACGTGCAGGGACATAAGCGCACTACTGTCTTATCCAAAGACAAGCATAATTAGTTATCAGTTTTATTTATTTACATTTTTATAGACTTTTTACTGATTGAATAGAATAAAAAAGTGTTATACTATTTACTTTATAATTACTGCTTGATGTATCAGAACTCTAACTAAACAATTTTTTAAGAATATTTAGATATTTATGTAATTATATATACTTTTTTTACACCTAATAAACATGCTTTAGTCGATCAGCAAATGGACAAATATATTCTTACCTACAATTACTTTATCCTCTTCCATATCAGTAGTGGACCTCGACGAGGTTGATTTTTTATTGGAAGACGAGTTGAGGACTAAACTGTAAGTAGCAACAGCAAAAAGTGATTCTTAATTTCGAAATTTAAAAGAAATATTTTTCCACACAAACATAATTTTAAGTACATTAAATTATGTTTGTACATACATATGTGTACAGTTGAGCACCAAATAGGCCATTTGAAAGAGTAATTATATCTAATAAACCGTGTAGTTTTTTAGTTATTTTCTTACAAATGCAACCAGTGAAACACCATTTGATTTACGAATAAATAAGATTTAATAATAATAAAATATTTTCCTACATACCTTTCGTGGCTTTTTCCCCATGGTAGCTCTGAAAACTTACTAGACGAAAAATCACTCTTTGATTTCGGCGCGCGTTGTTTTGGGGGCCCCATTAAAGGCAGTTTTCTTCTCTCGAACGCAGCCGCCCCCGGTCTACCTGCATTGCGAATCGGTTCGTTCAAATTCATTATTGTTCACTATTTTAATAGACAATCGCTGTTTTAATGAGTTTTAGTACGAAAATCAAT
>NW_026018165.1:8422736-8424806 GCF_020466585.1 Dendroctonus ponderosae | reverse complement strand
CATCGATTTCTGTGGAACCCAGTAGCTGTCAAAACTTTCACATTTTTACGAATAACTCGGAAATCGTAAATTTTTCAGGTAAAACGGTTAAAACAAACCTAAATTAAAATTGAACGGCCAATCTGAAAAAAACAAAAAAAAGAGGGGGTTTCATTTAAAAAACCAGAGTTGGTAACTACCACACGTTTATGATGCACCCTGTATATTGGAAAGTAATTTTAGAATGTGGACCTTTTAAACGTGAAAAACTTTCGTTGGACGAATTTTCTTGTAAACTTCATATTTACTCAGATATCGCACTTTGACGCACTAATGAGCAACCCTGTATGTCGGCTTCTACCGCACTGATTTGGTCATTTTTTTTTTAATTTGGGGTAGCAAGTAGAAGAAAAGGTAGTGTTTTAATTTTCATAGTTACATTTATCAATTTTAGGAAATAAACAATCGGTGGTCGATTTTTATAATCAAGCATTTTTACGAATTAATAAGATTTAATAATAATAAAATATTTTTCTACATACCTTTCGTGGCTTTTTCCCCATGGCAGCTCTGAAAACTTACTAGACGAAAAATCATTCTTTGATTTCGGCGCGCGTTGTTTTGGGGGCCCCATTAAGGGCAGTTTTCTTCTCTCGAACGCAGCCGCCCCCGGCCTACCTGCATTGCGAATCGGTTCGTTCAAATTCATTATTGTTCACTATTTTAATAGACAATCGCTGTTTTAATGAGTTTTAGTACGAAAATCAATAATTTAGATTATTTTAAGTGAATAGCTGTCAAAGTGGATAGATAATCATTAATTGTGACAACATCCCATTAAAGAAATCTTCCAATATGCGTCAAAAAGTCAATTTTCTCTGCTTCATGCTATCAGTGATCAAGAAATAAGCATTACGCTTAACGATATTTATCGTTTGATACAGTTTCCAGATCAGATTTGCTAACTGACAACGTGTAAATTGAATGCAATTTAAAAATGTTCCGATAAGGTTCTATAACTAATAGAATCAATTACAGCAAAGAATAGAAATGCATCAACAGTTTGACAATGATTTTTGAGTCAATGAAACTAATTTGAAATGACACCGTTTTCTCCAATTTTATACACAAGCGAGCGTAGAAAATTATTTTCAAATTATGGTATAACTTGAATATGAAGTTGCCATTTAAGCAGTTTTTATGCAACCCATCAAACGGCAAATGTCCAATATCTAGTAACAATCTAACAAAAGCATCATCCGAACCAAATTCAGTAGCTCAAAATATTTATTTTTAAATTGAAAGCATGATACATTGTGGTTCAGAAAAAAACGATTACTTCTGGAATAGTATGTAGTCTGTGTCTGGAACGCAGTTTGTAAAATATTTGGCATTCCAATCAGTCTTTATCTATGATTCCAATTTCTAACGGTTCTCCGTCTGAAATCAACGTATTTTGAAGATATCCGTGAGTGTTTTTGGTGTTATTAAACAAAATCTGAATATGGCACAGACACGGTTGCAAAAATCGAATAAAAGCCAAAACATTTTGGTGGCAGTTCGAGTTAGGCAAGTATTTTTGAGGACATTTTTAAATGTATGCTTTGGAATGAGCTCTCAAAATCATCAGCAGAGTACATATATTAATCATCTGAAGACAAAAAATGATAATATGCACAGTTGGGCCTTGATTCAATGCAAAAAGGGTTTAATAGAATAAATATTCTTAAATTCAGCTTAACACTCGACGTCGAAATGGCAAGACTAACCAACTTTTATCATGTAGGTACCTAATAGGCAGTGTACCCAGAGTTACCTACCTATAGTGTACCTAGTGTTTCATGAAATACGATTTAACTATAAGGAAAGATCATTGAGTCAATTGAACAAAAGAATAATATAAATAATAAATCAGCTAGTTTGTCATTGACTTAAGTTTCGTTAAAAGCACCAAAACTATCTTTTTACCACAAAAAAGGTAAAGCCCAAGTTTGGCTGAAAACTTGGAGCCAATGAGTTTGATGAGAAATTTTTTATAATCGTTTTAATAACCACATAATGTGGATTTTCGTAAATATTTGGTAGGTACTA
>NW_026018165.1:8415729-8421985 GCF_020466585.1 Dendroctonus ponderosae | reverse complement strand
TGAGTAAATATTTTTAGACCGTTTAGTAGCGAAGAGAAGTCCAGGAAATTAAAGAATATCGTTAATTGCGTTTCTAAACATGAACTTCAATGCAAAGACAAGAAATACCGATTTGATCGAGTGTTCAATTTCGATAGTTCCCAATTGGATGTTTATCGGTTTTCTGTAGCTCCCATGGTCCGAGATGTTCTTGCTGGCTATAATTGCACGGTTTTTGCATATGGTCAAACCGGAACAGGTAAAACACACACCATGATAGGCGACGCCTCGGATTTATCTTYCAATCAATCTTGGAGAGAGGTATATATTACATATTGAGKTTTTTTTTAATAATATATATWTACAATATATCTATTTCRAAATAATTTTWATTWTCAATAACGATAARGTTCGGWTWWSRATMRCGWTWATRGTACMACTACGTTTTCTTTCATCTATATTTATTTCCATTTCTGTACTACACGAAAYAATTAATTAYGTTCCTTGGTTGTTCATCTAAACATTCTATATTAAACGAATATTATTATATTTTACATTTTAGTTTGAAATGGCTGKATTTATTCCAAGAGCTGCCGCAAACATATTT
The DNA here is from genome assembly GCF_020466585.1 of Dendroctonus ponderosae. Taxonomy (NCBI): domain Eukaryota; kingdom Metazoa; phylum Arthropoda; class Insecta; order Coleoptera; family Curculionidae; genus Dendroctonus; species Dendroctonus ponderosae. Next base: position 8,421,399 of record NW_026018165.1, on the reverse strand, counting down.
GAGGAACTKCTTATATTGAAAGTTCATAATTWTAATGTAACGGTTTCATTTCTTGAGTTATACAATGAAGACGTAAAAGATTTGCTAAACGGAGATTGTGACGTCCCWCCTTTGACGTAAGTTTATGAGATGGTGAATGGTTGCTTTCTTGATAATGATGKATCAAKAWTTTWTTCTTAGTTCAGATCAGGGATWGGAACTTTAGAATCCTTAATTAGAAGTACATTAGAATCCTTTATTTTCAGYATCTTCAACGATTCTAAGGGTGCTGTGTGCATTCAGAAYCTACAGTCAGTATCAGTTTTTAATAGTTCACAAATTTTTAATCTGCTTAAAGATGGACTGTTAAAACGTCAAACAGCGTCGACGCTAATGAACAATCACAGTTCGCGATCACATGTGGTGTTTAYCATCACTGTTCACACAAAGGAAACACTTGTCAATGGCGAAGAAGTACTAAAAATCGGCAAATTGAACCTTGTAGATTTAGCTGGAAGTGAAAATATTGCCAAGTCGGGAGCGAAAGATAAGCGGGCTCAGGAGTCCGCAAATATCAACAAGTCGTTGTTAACTTTAGGAAGAGTTATACAAATTCTTTCCGAAAGTAATAGCAAACATGTCCCTTATCGAGATTCAAAACTTACAAGAATACTGCAGGATAGTTTGGGTGGTCATACGAAGACTTGTATGGTAGCAACTGTGGCTCCTTCTAATGCTTCTCATGAAGAAACTCAGAACACTTTAGAATATGCAAGTAGAGCGCGAGATGTAAAAAATACTCCAATGGTTAATGAAAAAATAACCAAAGCGCAGATGATTAACGAAATGTCTATAGAAATTGAAAGATTGAAAAGAGATTTAGATGCTACCAGGCGTAAACATGGAATCTTCGTTGATCCTGAAAATTGGAAGGACATCACTTCTCGTCTTGAAACGGATGATCGTACTTTAATTGCCTGTACTGACATCATACATAATTTGCGAGATAAAATTTCAGATTTGGAAGCGATTCGTGAATTTAAAAAGCAACAATATGAGGAAATCATAAGACAATGTAAATATAGGGATAATTTGATTAAGAAGGCGAAAGATTGTTTGAAAGATAACTGTATTTCCCTTAAGAAAGAGCAATATTTATCAAAGTGCTATGCAGAAGCAGCTGATGAGCAAGATGCCAAAGTCAATGAACTATTGGATATTACAAAGGATTACGCCAGATGCCAAGACGTTTTACATCAAAAACTGGAACATCAGTATTTCAATAACATGTGCAATGAAAATTTAATAACAGAAAAAGTAAATGCCCTCAGTAATAATTGTAATTTAGGGTTGGCTGCTTTAAATAATTTCCAAGATGGTGCACTAGCAGTTTTACATGGGCAAAATAATGATATTAGTTATGTTGACAATATTTGGCAGAACTACGAAGAAGCTTTAAAAACATCTGAAGAAAATGGCGAAAGTTTCAAGTCAATTTTCCAAAAACACTCATTGCCTTATATACAACAGTCTTTGCATCTCGAAAATAAACCGTTATCTACCGGTTTTAATGAGGAACTTGATCATGCTATTGATCGCATTCAGAACAGTACTATACTTAACCATGTAAGTATTATAATAAATTTTGTAGCATTTCCCATTAAATGGTATCTTTTTTTTATGTGTACAACCCCGATTGATTATGGATGAACTTTCAGTTTTACGAATATGACAAATTCAACGCCAAAACTGCTGATAAGATTACGAACACCCTAACTAACTTATCTCAAATCTTGTTAGCTGGCAAAAGAAGAAAAGAAATACTTCAAAAAGAATTCGATTTAGATATAAAGGATGAAGCTGATGGTATATTGAAAGATGTTGAAACAGCCAGTCACTTCTGCATAAATCAGAATAATTTGATCGAAGAGAAGAAAACCCAGCTTGCTACCGATTTTATTGATGTAAGTAGAATAGCAACAATTCCAAAAAGCAACTGATACATTTTGTTCTTGTACAATTAGACCAAACACGAATTTTCAACATTGGTTAACAATAGTAAATCTCAACTGAAATTGAATGTAGAGATTTGTGAAAAACAGAGAAATGAATTGTTGCACGAAACTCATAGAAAAATCGAAGAAGACTTAAAAATACAGGTTTGCTAAAATACGCTCGCTGTGAAGAAAATAAAAGCTTGTTTTAAAATATCCTTTTCCAGTTAAACAGTCAACTAAGTAACAAATTGGTCTTCATTGAAGACCATAAAAAGAGAATAAGTTTGATTCAAGGTGAAACTGAAGAATTGCGTGGTCACATCGAAACAAATACCTTAAAATTGAATAGTATTTTGCAAGCTATTGAGGGTATTGGCAAAACTATGTCTACACAAGTAGCTAAATCACAACGTGTAGGCGATACTCCCAATAAGAGGAGGTTGAGCTTCACTGCATATCGATCTAACGGAACTCTACCTAGAGACATTCTAATCAATAGGTTTAAAGAGGAATTTTCTGAGGTAATGATTATGCTTGTTAAACCAGTGCTTATTTCAGTTACACTAGGTATATTTTTAGGAGATTGAAACGGAACCTTCTGGCTTAAATGCATTCTTTGACTCAAAAGACTACAACAATACATACGAGGTAGGTTTACAAATAATTTGAGATGTTAAGTATGTGACTGGTTTTCCTTCCTATAATTTTAGTTTTTTAAAAATTGTTGATTTTCTTGCGAACACATTTTTTCAGGTTGAGACAGGTGCAAAAGATGATAACAGTCCGCCGCAGAATAGTTCCTTATATTGATGTTGCTTTTCACTACTTTTATGAAATAAAGTTGATTTTTTTGTTCTTTTTAATAGTTATTAATTTAAAATAGAAATCAGTGTYTCATCACTCACATCATMAAAAAATYATTTACAAAWCTTGACATGGTTTGTTGTGGATATMCCGTGTAGTTCGCCTCATCTASACATTTGTAGCTAAAAACGSTCAAAGATCCATAAAAATCAAACAAGGATTGAAYAAARGATTGAGCCCAGMGCCGGAATTTTATTTAAAAAGGTCTAATGATCRKTCCATGATCGGAAATRTTTAYCTTGGGCTGAGTAAACTGTTTTRTTTACGGCGATCATCCAAACAAGTTGGAATGTGAAACAATGACCAAACAGATCATTATATCATGTTAGTTCTATAGTTCGAGTCGTTCGAATGTGGTRGAAACTTCAATATYGGWGATTTYTTTAAAATTRAGTTTGCTACAGGCAACGATTGGATTAGGTCGTCATRTTTTTGTYTTRCAGTTMGTRTTYATAGACGGRAAATATGGACTSATTTGGGGCTTCTAAGGCATCAAATTTAGATCATTCTGCGTGTTTGCTGCAGGRTTAAAGYTTTYGAYTTAGAGTRGGTTTTCGATTTTGGATTTTGGATTTCATATGTTTAAGTGTAGTGCSACCTGTTTGGGGAWTAATTGGTAGAAAATGGAAGMAGTCCAGCTTACGGACAGCTGGTAAGAAAWWTATATRTAYATACATTTATWAATTTTAAATTCTTTAGCTTGAACTCGAKAAGTTTTACGGCTTTCTCTATTTMTCTTCYTTTTCTTTGCCGATTTTCATATACTTAAKTGGGATTTGGACTAYGCTTTTGTTATGTTATACTAAAGACCGTTTTTATCTTTCCAGGTGGCGCSATTCATCTCTTTTCARCWTTCGGTAAGTTTGGCATTAGATTATTTGCCCMKAGTTTCCATGCAGATGTAGGTCTTTTAGTTCTATATTGTTGACTTGTATTTTATGATGTTGTTGCATGTAATATTTATTCGACGAGGCAGTTTTTGGATTCTGGATCAAGTTGATAAAAATTTCAAATTTTATATCTTTAAAGTAAACCATAAGTCAGATATTAAACATTCATAAATGAGAACTTGCGACAATTGAACTCTTTTGACAATTGAATTATTGGCTCGTAACGTAATTTGTGTAATTTTTTGCTATGTTTCTTCTGTAATTTACACCCTAGTTTAAAGTGTTCTTGTATTCTTAATAGAGATGGTTGGAATTTTCAAATTCTTAATCCTTTCAAACATATTTCTAGCATTAACTAGGCAGGTTTTCCGCTGTATGCTGTTTTCATTTGAATCTTGAGAATTTAAATGCTGAAAAAGGTGTTGAACACATCTTGAATAAGAAAAGACCCCAGAATCCAGATCAAAGAGCCTAAAGGTACGTGGAACTTGTTTATTGTTATGTGATGGTCTAGAAAATCGGGCCCTAAGAGATTGCAAGTGATGCTGGCCTACTTATGCAAAATATAATTTTGCACTGTTTCTTCGAAAATTAACACTCTGAACATTCTATTTTTGTCAAACTATTTATAGTAGGGTCTTTTTTGTCGTCTAGCGCCCTTCCGACTTCAGTTCTTTTAAATTTAATCCACGAAATGGCGTTGAGTTTTGTGAGGAAAAAACGGTTTTAGGGAGTTTCATCGGTCTCGACCCAAATGGCAATTTATTTTGCAGGAATTAGAGTTGTACTTTCTATTTTGCAACATTTAAGGTGCCAGCATGAACAGCTTTGAAGATTCTATCTAGCGACATTTGCGGACTGTATTAAGCAGTTTTTGTGAAACTTATATTGAAGTTTTTGCGAAATTTTTATTACGGTTTGTGCGGATTTAATACAGGGTGTTTCAAAAGTACTCTGACAAACATCAGGAGGTGATTGCTGGCATTATTCTAAAATTAAACGTACTTATGATCGAAGGTTCTTAAGGCCATCGTTACAAAAATGCAAGGTAAAGTTTTCTTAAACAAAACTAAAATTTATTAAAATATTTGAAACCGTTTGGAATTTATTTTTGAACTTTTGCAGATATCAATAGCTGTCGAAGGGCCATGTTTCTATTATGAATACCAATGCACTTAATATATTTTTAAGAAAAACAGGCGCGCTGCTGTTTTATCAAAAAATATATTTTTCTCGCTTATTGCTTGTTCAATTGCTTGCTGGAAAAAATAGCCCAATTACATCATACATTTTGGAAATTTTTTTTTTTAATTTTGTTTAAAAAAAAAGAAAAGCGCTTCAAAATCGGTGCGTTCGCTCCAGGATATGATATACAGGGTTGCTCATTAGTGCGTCAAAGTGCGATATCTCAGTAAATATGAACTATATGACGTGCCGCGAAGTAAAGTTATTTTTTGTTATTCCTTTTTTCCGCCATAAACACCCCTCGCATTCACCCTTAAACTAATGGTGTGCGTTGGCGGTCAGTGCGTTCGGGTTAGAGGGTGGTGCGGGGGTGCGGTCGGGAAAAAGGGATCGTACGGTCAGTCCTGTAAACCAGTCCCGAAGGAAACGCGTACGAAGACAGTCTAGGGTACGCCAAAAAGAAGGCTACCGACGCCACGCCATTTTGTTCTTTTTTGTGAGTGCTGGATTCCAAGGAAATCCAGTTTTTTCCGGAGCATCCTTGCTCCTTGATCCCCCGGAAAACCGGTGAACCCACCGCGAGACTATTGTGCGCGCCCGGAGACCAGACYATTTGCCCGCCGCAGTACGTGGGACAATTGTGCGCGCCACAGGTACTCGAGCCATAGACTCCCGTAATTTTAGTTTATTTTATATCTTATTAATTGTAGTTGGTTGCAGTTCTGTTTGTTCGTTGTGGTTTTGTTGTTTGTTTT
>NW_026018165.1:8402686-8414730 GCF_020466585.1 Dendroctonus ponderosae | reverse complement strand
AGATGTAGGTCTTTTAGTTCTATATTGTTGACTTGTATTTTATGATGTTGTTGCATGTAATATTTATTCGACGAGGCAGTTTTTGGATTCTGGATTAAGTTGATAAAAATTTCAAATTTTATCTTTAAAGTAAACCATTCAGACCAGGTCAGATATTGAACATTCATAAATGAGAACTTGCGACAATTGAACTCTTTTTATTGATATGATATGATATATGTCGGCTTCTACTGCACTGATTTGGACATTTTTTTAAAATTTGGGGTAGAAAAACGAGAGTGTTTTAATTTTCATAGTTACATTTATCAATTTTAGGAAATAAACAATCGGTGGTCGATTTTTATAATCAAGCATTTTTAAATGCTGCTAAAGATGAATTCTAATCATAATATCCTTATGGCCCATACATTGTTAATTGTAAATTAGTATCTATTAAATTGAAGAATTAATGCGTAATAATGTTTTAAATTAATTTAATTGTTGTTTAATGCATATACTACATTGAATAACAGGGGATAAGGTATAAATAATCGTAAAATATTGACAATTTCATTAAATTTACATAATTTATGGAATTTATTTATAATACAAGTTCATTTAAATTCATTTATTCAGAATCCAACATTTTTCGAACTTTTTTAAGCCGCTCAAAAAGTTATTATAAATGGAAAAATGGTTAATAATGCAATTGTATATGATATTTTATTTAAGGGTCTAAGAATGTGTAAAAGCGCGGGCGCAATTGACTTTTTTCTCGGTAGGTTCTTTAGCAATTGCATTATGCAAAAATTGTATTTCAGATTTTTTGTAGTCCGGTCAAGTACTTTTCTCTAAATGTATGGCGTGATTGAGTTATTTTTTCATTGTTAAATAAATAATTCAAAATTACGTTGGTTTTTACCCACTGTTTTGCACTTTCATGCATTTTGCAACAAATATATCAAGTCTACGGATATCGAAGCAACTCTGTCTTGGAGCAAATTTCATAAAGAACAAATATAGACATTTTTTTTCACTTTTTTGTTTTTTTTATGCAAACAGCACACTTTTTCAAGCTTGTGCCAGCTTGAAAAAGTTCGATATTTTCAATAGGTATGCCATTTAAGAACGATTTCAATAGTTATCTAAGTTACTGTGACTGACTCTAAAAAATATTTATGGTTTGTGGTTCTGCGGACGTATAGAAAATTATATGCAAAAAAATGCTTATATTTAGGCTGAAGGACAAATTGATAAAAAAACGTGAAATTTGAAAATGTTTCTCAGTATAAATTATCGAAGTTTGACACTGAATTATCAGGTCCCCAAGGTTTTCGACCGCGCAGTTGATAGCATAATTGGTGTGAAATAAAAATCGATATATTATATATATTTTTTCAAACGTATTAAGTATATTTCAATCATGATCGACAAAAAATTAGAACGTTCTTTGTGCTTCCAAGTTGCCAAAAAATATTGAAATGCCGCAAAATGTCTTCAAAATCCATCTGTATATCATCGACACGAAGCGAATAAGCCAATAACATTATAAGGAAATAGCAAAATTGCAGCAAATTCTAACCATACTTGAACAAACGAAAACACGAAATATATATTTTAAAATACTTTATTACATGGTTAATGGTAAGAAACGTTATTCATATTTTATGTACATTATTAATATACTAAAATAGCTTAACTATAACAATTAGAAAATTTTCTTCAGTTTTTATTATCGAGAATAACTCAAAAGTATTTTTTCTGCGATTTCAATTTTGAATTGAATAATGTATCTAATCCTAAAAGAATGTTTCATAACATCAAACAAATGAAAAGCCCCGTACAACTTTCAGAAACAGTGGGTATGTCAACGATATATTATAATTAAATTAAATATATAAAAAGCAAAAAAAAAACGAAACGATTGTTCTTTTAACGTATTACTGTAATATTTACCATCATCCTGTGCCTTGCATATTAGTTTTTATAGTCTGTTTCATCACGATTGCTTTCTGATGCTAGAGCAATTTAAGATCAAGATTAAGTAACACGTTCAAAGAAACATTTCCTGTTAAAGATTTGAAACATAACGAAAATAAAATATAAGTTACAGCTAATATGTAAAGAACAATTTAAAAATCACATAAAAATGACTATTAGTTTTAGATATTATATTTAATAGTGGTATAGCATACATAGTAACCAAAAGTTAAACAATAGCTAATAACAATACCTATTGAGGTAAATATTCTAAAACTAAAAGGTAGAAAATTTTATATATTTTTTTATAAAACAACCTTAACATTTTAGCGACTGCAGTGCTTTTCAACGTTAATCAGTCATGCTCAAATCTATTAACAGAGAAGATTCAAAGAACTGTTTGTTTTTCGTAATTGTGCCCTCCAAGGAATAATATTGGGTTCCTCATCAGAGGGTTCGTCGTCCAAAGAGTTGTTACTCAAAGTCATATTGCTTTCTTTATCGTATTCCTTCATGTGATTGTTGTTAATATCTTCCTGTTCTTTTTCGTTATTCGGTTGTTGTTGTCTCATGTCAGGGAGTTTTACCTTTGGCTCTTCCACTACTTTCGGCGTGTAGATCATTTGCCTGAAATAACAAATTTTGAAAGAATGCTGAGGCTTTCACTGGTATTAAATACTCACCTTATTTTATTTTCCGTCTCTTCCTTCTTGGCCAGCAATGGTCGTTTCCATTGAGGGATGGATTGTAAACGCTTTTCTTCAGCATCTTTTTGCAGCTGTTCTTCCATTTCCTTCTTGGCCTTCTCTGCAGCTTTCTTAGCTAGCATTTGCCTTTTCCAAGCAGGAATTAGGTTTCCAGTATTGTCTTTGTCTGGAATCTAAACACAAAAGCGTGATGAAGTTGCAAAAATGTATGATTAAGGTGCTACATAAAATTAATTGCAAGTACATACTGATAATGGTGCATCGTGGCGACTCAATCCGCTCTTGTATATACTTGCCTTCTCTATAAAGTTGTTAGCAGTAAACTGTTTTCGAATTTCAACTATTACTTCTCTTTCCAATGTCTGTTCCGTTTTCGCTTTTTCGATCTTCATTTTCTTCAGTCCAGTTAAATCCTTCGACATTTTGAGCTCGGCGATTAGGTCAGTTTTCTGAGCCATGAATGAATCAGCCGTATTGAGGCATTGCAATGATACACTTCTAGTGGGTGCTGAGAAAGTCTGAAGTGAAAAGTTAACGAACGGGTAATTAGGCAGCAGTCAACAAATGGAAAATCGTTATTACCTTAGAAGCAACAAGTTTTTCAGTTCTTCTCAGCTGGACCGAGTTCAGGTCTTGGATGCTAATCGCTGACAAAGGTTGATGCTTTTTTACTTTCTCCTGGTGTGTTAAGGTGCTTTGTTTTGAAATGGCGTTTTGTGTTAAATCGCCTGCGAACAGCAAATCGTTGAGAAAAACTACCTACTCACTGCTGATTTAAAAGGCTCACCATTAAACTCTGGCAAGGGTGGCGGTGGAGGCCCAACAACTTTACTGTCGCTATTGGTCTGTTCTTCTTCCTTGTCCATATCAGCTTTTTTATCATCCTCACTCATCGATATTTCTCTGGGACCATCATTTCGTTTGTCAGCTGAGCTGATACTTCTAAGAAATTCAGACGGTTTGATTAGCTTGTTCGAGCCAGCTAGTGGAAAGCTGGGAGGCACAAATGGTAAAACTCGTTGACGATTCACTGGTGTAGCTAGAATAGTGCTGGATGTTGACTGTCTGTCTTCGTCGTTAAGACTGACGATTGTGAGGTCGGAACAGGAAGAATTCAACCGACGAGCAGCTGAAATAAAGAGTTGAAGGATTTTTATTAGTCTTAAAATATCGGAAAAGTGTTTGATGGCTTTACAGTCTTGCCTATACAACTGGTTCAAATGTTCAAAAGCTGTAAATGTAAATAGGTAAAGTTGACAATTTTTTAAATGAAAAGAGTTAGGCTTCCGCGGCGTTTCAATGAAACTGGTCACTTTTTGGGTTTTTATGGCTGTCGTGAATTAGAATGAATTACAAAAATTTATTTATTATTTAATAGACATTTTTCAACCGACAAAGTTGAACACATACATAGGTTTAAAGTTCTTTGGAATGCAGTTAAGCCTGGGTAACCCAGTGAATTTTTAGGAGTTGGCGCAGTGCTCGCAAATGGCTTGGTGCGCCAACCCAATGCACCGGCGCAGTAACTCAGTTTCGTTGCTGGGAAAATGTTGATAACTTTTTAATTGTTTTTACATTTATTTTAAGGGCTATTTATTAATAATAATTTTAAAATTTGTTCAAAATTTCAGAATTTTTCGGTTTTAGCCAAGTTACTATTTCTTCTAAATGCTCAATTTTCTAAAGTTTCACTTTAAAATGTTGCAATATGAAGGTATTTTTGGCGCAAAATAATGAAATAAATTTCGAATCCTGCGTGGCTTTGTAAAAAGTTTTGAAATCCCTTTCCAGCTTCTGAATTCCAAATTCGAATTTCGAACAAAAATCAAATAATTTTCTATCAAAAAACGAACAGAAAGTTTATAACATATTATTTGGAAATTTCGTCAGCTCCATACCTCTGAAGACTGTAGAGTTTGTTAAAAAAAAATTGTTTTTTAGTTTTGACTGATTTTTTTTTTGCTTTACTTTCTACTCAAAAGCGCTCTATTTTGTAGTTTCACATGGGCAGATAAAATAAAAAGCCAACAAAAGTACTAATGATCTGGGGGTCTTTTACGCGCAAAACTACAAGATAAATTTATAGCTTTGTAAAAAGTTTATAAAAAGTTTACAAAAACTTTTTTCAGGGTCGAATTCGGGACAACAAAAATCAATTCCTCCCGTTTTTCCTCAAAAACCATTAGGTTTACTCCAAAACCGATCACAAAACTAAAAGTTCTAACTTTAGAAAACGCATTTCAGCTTCGAATTTGGCATAAAAACTAAATATTTATTCAGTTTTTTTACCGAAAGTAATTAGAATTATCATGAAAAAACGACCAGAGCCAAAGTTTTAGAAAATTATTTGGAAAATTCACCGCTCTCACCGCTCTGAAGATTCTTAAAGTTCCTTTAAATTTTCTATTAAGCAATTCTTTCTACGCAAAAATCGCATTATGTTTTAGTTTTACTTAAAATACGGCCAATCTTCAGATATTTTCTGTGAAAAATTATAAGATAAATTCTATCGGAACACTCTCCTTCTTAACCGCTTTGCAAAAATGTTTGAAAAACTTTTTACAGCTTTGAATTATAGACAAACCCCTAATAATTATTTCTCGGTCTTTTTCCAAAAATATTTCCCCGAACTGAAAAAGCAAAAGCTTATGGAATTTATTTGGAAAACTCTTAGAAACTGCCATTTCTTCACTTTTAGGTCAATATTTCTAAACAACACTGTCTCTATGTTGCATTTTTCCTAACGTTGTATTGTAAAATACTGGCAAAAATAAGAAATTCTTTCATAAAAGCAGTGCGAGCTCGAACAGTCAACTACTGGAAGTCCTGAGCGTTCAGGTTCGGTTCCGAAAGCATTTATTAAAAAAAAAACAGCCCTAAACTGAGTTATAATCCGTCTTTAAACATTTATATACTTCAACGTTTTATTCTTTAAATAATAATATTGTTTTTAAAATTTTCTTGTGAAATGTAAGTCAGCCAACCAATGTAAATTTAAATTTTTTTATGTGTCAATACGAAATCTCGAGTTTCAATCAATTCGTTTTAAGTCCAACTCGCCTTGTTTGAAGTCATGATCCCAAGTCAATACCGTTTGAAAAAAAAGTGAGAAATAATCCTGGTAAATATTACTTCTTGGTAAAAAATAAACAAAAAAAAATATTAACACAATTCTATTATCAACGTTCTAACAGTTAGTTTGATGTGATTTAATAAGCAGAAACATTATTTGTTTAAAATCTGTTGGAAATCTATAAATGGCGTTATTCGAGAGCCATTAAAGAAACTTGCAACCGTAAATGCAATTGCAAATAACTAATTAAAAACTGCTTTTCAGTTGGTAGTTGATTGAAGACAATTTAAGTGATTAAATTAAAGCGAAAAATTGTAAGTAGCACAAGCGAACACCAGCTGGTGCATGTACGACTTCAGCGGTAACATACAAAGATTTGCAGCAAAAAGTCTGTTTATTCTAGAAACTGAAATTTTCCAATTTCCCCAATAAGATTTCAATATTGTATATTCGCGCAATGTTTCGGGTGTTTTTGCTTTAAAGTCCTTTGTGCGATTGCGTTTCTTATAAGCTATAAAAGCAGCAAGTTAATCGAATTTAAACTTTTTCATTTTTGCTGAGAGTCATATTTGCAACCAAGTCATGTGTAGGTATGGTAAATCGACTAAGTTTGCTTGATAATTTTAAGAGAATTATTCAATTCTACTGCCTCTACAATTTTTGAACATTTCCCTCCTGAACTCTTTTCTTAAATTTTCTTCGCGACCACTTCAATTATTTGCTGGTTTTGCTATTGCTTCGTCTATTTTAAAAAATTGTTGGGAAATATTTCTGCTTAATTTTCATTAAAATGTTCCACTGAGATAAAGAATGAAGTAATATTGGAGGGTGGATTTTCGAGCAGCAGATTTGTATGTTATTTTTATAATTTATTATGTTTCATAATTTATATTAATAAATAATTATGTAAATAATTTAATTATACAGCAACTTTTTGTAGGTGGACTGTAATAGTCAAGACAGAAAATGTATCGACATGGACTACTTACATTTGCACCTTAAAATCAACAATTGTTAGAGTAGTGAGGTTTTACTCCTCCTGTTTCATTAAAAAATATTTTTTCAGTAGTGCAAGAACTTATCCTCTGTATACATATTTCTTGTGTTTAGACAAATCGACTTCACTTGGTATAGAGATGATGTTTTTTGAGCAGATTCGAGCATTGGGTGATAAAATAATTCAAAATTGTACCTTCAATTGATTTCGTAAGTTTATATATTGCAAACTGAGATTCGTAAGTTTATATATTGCAAATTGCAATTTGAGAGCGCAATGAGAACTGGCAAAGTTTTGATTAACTACTCATTCGTCAAATCGTTTCTTTGTCTAAGTTTTAATAAACAAAATATTTTTCCCTGAATTACATAGTATAATTTATTACGCCAGATTGCGTTAATTATCTTTGTTTAACCATTTATGATAATTTTATGACACGACTTCCTTAATTATAGCTTAGTTTTGTGTCCAAGAATAATTATTTGGTTCCAACTTAATGGTACTCATTTTATTAGAATAAAGAGAGCCTGTCGCTTCGGTTCTTCGCTCTAATTAATTTCCAGTTACTTGGATTCTTCCAAAAAAACAAAATTTTACAATGTTAAAACATATTTTTGTTACACGATGAATTGCTCATTTGAATCTATTATGTGGAATTTAAAATTTAAGCGCTTTTAAGTTGAAACTGAACGCATTTAAGTTAGTTGTGCTGGATTGACCAAATTCGCTTTTTACGAAGGAAAAGGTCGTTTATTTGTTTTGTGGAACGAAAATCCATTAACATATCGCTATAGGTATATTCATGCCTTCCATTAATAATATAACCAATTATCAAATTATAAATAAAATCAATTAGGAATTACAAAATCTTCTAATTGTACATACAAATAATACCTAGAAGTTTGTGTTCATATTGCATGTAAGTGAATTGTTTTAAGCAAATTAATGCATGACGAAAGATTGACTAAAATTCCATTATCCTATTTTGCATTCTTTAAACAATGTTTTTATTTTTAAAATGTATTTAAATGGCGCTTTACCAATAATTTAACTGTCCTAAGAATATTTTGGTCTAATCCTAATGATGATTATTAATTATTCGAAAAATGATCTTCATGTGAATGTACCGAACAGTGTTGTTGCCATGTAAACCTAAGCTTTATTTCCGGCATTCATAAACTTTCATTTCTTTGCACTTGAACGCTTATCGCAAAAAATGTGTTTCAAGACCGTGTAATGTAATATGAGTAAAAGAGGTTTGAAACGTGTGTGCAGAATAGCATTTATCTAGGACTCAGCTGGGTCATTTACCTAAAATCTTGTGTATATGGTTGTAGGTACAATTAATTACTGATACTGATTACAGAATTTTATGTTTCCCTAAAATTACATGCTTCTTAAAAATTTAATTTTATTATTTTACGATTTAATTTCGTCAAGGCTGGTGGAAGCTAACCGGCTTTCAGAAATAACTTGCACATGTTTAATTATTATTATTTCCTAAACGTTTTCAATGTTTACGATCTAATTATCCGGGAATGTTCACGGTTAATGAATTATTTTACAGCCTGGTTCATGAACTAATAGACCCCATTGCCAATGTATTAAGTAATTTTTAGTGATCCTGCAGATTACAGTTTACATTTTCTTTTCAATTTACAGCTCAAGTCCATAAAATAGTGAGAAACAACTGTCCAAAATTGAAATCCATTTACAGCAAATATGTTGAGTTGAGGTGCATGCTTTCCGCGAATTACTGGAAAGCGCGTACTAACCATCTGCTGTAAGCTTGACCAGTACACATTTATTGGCAGTTAAAAATAAATAAAATCCATGCAAAAGAAAATATTTTAGCAATATGAAAGTTGTTCGAATGCGGGTATATGGGGAAATCGGAACCAACTGGAAAAATTTGCAAAAATACTTGCTTTCTGACAATAAACGTGAATACAATACAATAAATACAAACAGTATTTTAGTTGATGAATTGATTGTTTAATGGCCATAAAATTATTATACAGTCACAGGCTGCACTTTCTAAATCGTTAAATCTGGTTCAAATTTGAAAGACTCATTTTTCGGGTTTACCAGTGTTACCTGTAAGGATTGTTCATCTAATAATTAGAGCCTTTTATTGAGATTTGCCATTGTTTATTATTAAATTGAGTTGGGAAATTTGACCCACTTAAAAATTCGTGTCAGTTATTGTTTTTACTCCATTTTTCGTTTGGAGTTTCAATATTATTACATTTTATTATTCTCGTTAATCAAGCTGATTTTCCCTTGTGTTATAAGGAGTTACTCATACCTGGAAATCGCATCCATATTGCACTAGACATAGGAAACTTCCAACAGTTCTAACTTATTTCAACTCAAGTCACTACTCACCAAGATAAAACAAAAATTGGCGGAAAAAAATTTAATTCCAGAGAAAAAATAGCGATCAGTAGATTTGTGAACGGATTGCGCGAAAGTACTGTGGTACTGCACGTATCTTCAGCGAAGAAGAATGGGGGGAGAAAGAGGTAACATTTGATGAGGAGAAAGATGAAATGGAAATATATATACGGATCGTTAATGAATATTCCTGTAATTGCACTCATGAGCGACCGCACAGCATGCTTAGGATTCGAATCCGATATAATTGGCGATAAAACGGGACTTTTTGCAATTTTCGACAGCGGCGTTCTTTATTTGAAATGGACCAAAAATATAAGGCATTATGAGTAACATGATATACATCATTAAATTGTAATTATTTCGTTATAAATAGATCCGAATGTGCGTACCCAATATGTTCTATAAAATAAAATAACTGCAATAAAAGAGGGACTAATAAAAGTTGAAGAGCTCCCTGAATAGGAAGAAGTATGACAAAACTTCTGTAAGTGTTGAGGTGAATAAAACTAAGAGAATGAATATCTTAAAAATGTATATTACCACTTACTCTTGTATGCAGATTTACTTGAGAGAAAGAATGTCTTAGGGAAAATACTTTTGGACCTTCGTTTTGTTGTGTTAACGCAACTTTTAAAACTTTCCGGGTATTTGAATTTTTCTTCAGTAGCTTTGATAGATGCAGAGTTTGCTTGATAATATATATAACAATATTTTGAACAAAATAAAGTTTATTTTCTTTTGTTTATCATTTGAAAGTTTTCCTGCTGGAGAAGCAACATGGGTATATGCTAGAAAATATTTTGTTCATATATGTATTGATAAAAAAGGCAACTTTTATATTTAAACAATAATTTTATGTTTATATTTTAGGTAATACATATATGCAAAATAGTTTTTTTAATTTCATGTTATATATCTAATCATAAAAGGGTGAATTTTTAAATCAATTTTCTACTTATTATTCTTCACAATAAAATAATATAATGCTAAATTATTTAATTGGAAAAATCATTTAACTCAATAGCTTCACTGATAAGTTATAATAGAAATAAAACAAATAATTTTCCTTAAAATTCTTGCAAAACAAACCGAAAAAATTTCGTTTTTCGGACATGTTTGAGCCACAAAAGCCATGATTTTTTAAATATTATATTGATAACCAGACTCATCTCTTTAATATTTATTAAAAACTCTGTTAAGCTTCTCAATATTGATCTAGATTTATTTCTATAGTCAAAGATAAAGTATATACCTTAAATAATGTTTTCTAAGCGTGGACTTTTCCATTCCAATTGATCTAATTTAAATCCTAATGTTTATATATTAAAAATTTTTAAAAATCAATAAATGTAAACGGTTTTTATAGTAAAACGGGGTTATTATAAACCTTTTATATTTATAATTATTAATAAAATAACCGATCTCTTAGCAGTAGACAACAGTAAGACATACTTTTTTCTATTGAAATATCTGTTAAAATCATTTAATTTGACCTATAATTAAAAAGTTCCAGATTG
The DNA here is from genome assembly GCF_020466585.1 of Dendroctonus ponderosae. NCBI lineage: Eukaryota > Metazoa > Arthropoda > Insecta > Coleoptera > Curculionidae > Dendroctonus > Dendroctonus ponderosae. Next base: position 8,404,077 of record NW_026018165.1, on the reverse strand, counting down.
TGCCCATTAAGAAGAATCATGTCTCAAGTAATAATTACCCAGTTGAAATTAATCATCATCATGAAAAACACCGATAATAACAATTAAGTGTGTGTTGGCAGGAAGTTATTTTTCGTAATGCTTCTAATGAATAAATATTTATATTGAGTTACATTTTGTTAGAATCCAAAAAGTGTTAATCTCAGATGAAACCCAGTTGATGGGAACTAATAGGGACACCTGAAAATCTGAACTTACTTAAATTTGAACATTGCTTCTGTATATTATTGTCGTGAATACATAAGATCCTTTTATAATTGGCAAAAATTGATAAGGTCAGCACCTACTTTAGCGCGAGTCGTTGACTGTAGTCTTTTCCAAATATTCCGTTCGGTTAATAAATTTTCCTATATTACTTGGTAGTTATGTGATTCAATTTTTTAAAACTTATTTTTAGTACAATTTTATAATCTTTGATAAAACAACTAGTAAGATCTTCTTAATGTAATATTTTTGAAGAACAGGTAGAAATCTATAAATATCTAACGGTTTTTTTGCTTGTACACATTTAATCTAGTTGCTTCCAAAAACACTTAATTGTTCCGATTTACATGGTCTAATGATATTAATTAAACCAACAATGCCCAATTAATCTGTGATAATAAATTAATTAGCTGTTCGAATTATTATAACGTGACTATTAACCGTTTAGGTTGATATTTAGGCGATTTTTTCCCAATTCTAGTTGGCAACCTCGGCAATGGTCTAAAAATAACAAAAAATATAGTAGTTTTCCTTAGACCATTAGATGGTCGTTTTCAATACGAAAAGTACATAATAATAGGAATCACTAATATCCATATAAAAACACTGTAAAATAATGGCTTTCGGTTAGAAAGATACATTAGCATCTTAATTCATATGGCCACCTTAAATATAAGAAAAAGTTGTATTAAAACTTAAAGAACTACAAGTTTTCCGTTAATTTTTAATCCATTAATGTCGATAGCAGCAGATCTGTTTCTCTACTAAGAAAATATTATAAAAAAATGGGCGCTATATAGAGCATTTTTTATAAAAGGTGAGTCATTTTATAGTAGCAGGAATTTAACCGTCGATCGAAAATCCAATTTTAAGATGAAAGTATCATACAAACATATACTGAAACCAGCTTCGTTTTTGAGATACAAAAACAAGACCAAACTAACACTTTATTTTATTGTTTTAATAATTTCTGCAAATCTTAAGATACTGTAATAAAATTCTATATTTTGGGTTATCTGGTCTTATCGCATTAGCACACCCAATCATTGAAAATTTACTTTATCTAAAAATCGAAATCTAATCCCTCTTGGACTACGGACATATACTCATCGCCAACGGAACAGAAAGGACAAAACGATACGTACAAA
>NW_026018165.1:8383459-8402148 GCF_020466585.1 Dendroctonus ponderosae | reverse complement strand
TTTGTTTTTTTTTGTTTGTTTTAAAATGTTTTTTCAAAATATCTTTCTAGAATACGTTTCTTACGCAGATATTAACGGAAAATTATTTTATTTTAAAATTAGTTTGATACTAGTAGGCACAAAAAGTTATTATTATTTAAAAATTTAATATTAGTGCCATGTGGCGTCCTCTGTAAATTGGACGAAAACTTGTACACGAGTGGATGTGGTATTGCTATAAGTCCTAGAATATATAATTTTATTACTTACCTTAATTTAACTTATCTTAAGATTTGCTTAAACTATTTAAAAAAAAGTAAAATAAAATATTTACTTTGCCATCCTGTATCTCAAAAATGAAACTGTTTTCAATATATGTTTCTATTATATTATCATCTTAAAATTAGATTTTCTATTCACTGTTAAAGTCCTGATACTATAAACTGACTCACCCGGTCTATTTCATATTTTAGCTGTTTTGGAATGTGATTCTGTGAATTTCATATTGTAATAATATTCCACGGAATTCTCACAAAATGAATTATGACTAATAACATTTATTGTATTTTATATTTGCTGTGCCCAAAAATCAAATAATTTTTTCTGATATGGAAACAGGAATAAACGTAGAGTAAGTACGTAATTAGAATTATGCAGCCCTTAAACTGGTTCATCTATACGTATATTATTGCAGGATGGTTGATTTTTCTTGGGAATTCGGTCTGGGCAGTGGTGAAGAAAAAGAAAAACTTTTTTAGTTACCAAGCTTTCGGCAATTTATTGTCGCCTTCCTCCGGGTTCTAATTGTTTGACCGTGAGAAGGCCGGGAACCCTCCAGATATTCTATAATTTCTAAAGCTTGATAAAATATTTGATCTTATTACACAAAACAGTTATTCACGATCAACAAATTGTTCTGCAGAAATAACAAGACCGACTACATTAAATACAAATTAATAATGAGGTGAAGGCACTGTACATCTAATTGATTTGACTTCCACATATCAAACTCTATTTGAAGAAAAGAAAGAATATGAATAGTAAATATTTTGTATAATCCAAGACAGAGAAATTATGACCAAACAATGTAACTAAAAAATTTAATACTTTATCAAGCTGTATAAAAAATGATATAATATTTTGGAGGGTTCCCGGCCTTTTTATGGCCAAACAGTTAGCACCCTGAAGAAGGCGAGAATAAATTGCCGAAAGCTTGGTAGCTGAAAAAGTTTTTCTTTTTATTCACCACTGCCCAGACCGAATTCCCAAGAAAAATCAACCATACTGCAATTATTCGATATCGGTCAAGAAACTGAACTTATTTATACGTTTATGAACAGAAATCTCCCCATTTAGAGATGTTGCATGCCAAGAATAAGAAAAATCAAAATATGCGAATAAATTGTGAAAATGCCACTTATATAGAATATAATAATGAAATTTATATTAATTTAATTAGTTTAAGAAGCGACTCACTAAAATTAATAAGCGACTCAAAGTGTTTTATTGCAAAAATGGTAATTAAAAACTGTTATAATCTGGGCGAAACTATTCATTTTTCCGCAATCGATATTTTGTAAATTTTCATAAACCTATCGTCCAATTCATGAGCAATCAGCAAATATGCTTGAACATTTGAAAAATGAAGGTTTGAAAAAATCATCAAAAATCATTCAAAATAATGTACTTCATTTATATTAGAAAAAAATATAAAAAATTGAAAAAGGCGACAATTTGGCAAATTGTTTAATCAATATTTTTGTAAATTAAACAACTGCTAGACAGTAAGAAAAAGGTAATTATGACAGAATATTTATTAATTAAGGAAATTATGTAATAGAATAGTAAATTACTTACATAGAGCTGACATACTTCTGCACATGCCCTTCACAATGTCCGAAGGTCTAAGGGTGGGTTCTTCAACCACTTCGACGATTTCAGCTCCCCTGGGTTCATTCAAATGGGGGTCATTGGGGTCAATGAGTGAGCTGGGGTTGTTCGGAGGTGGAGGTGGTGGTGGAGGTGGCGAAGCCTCTACCGGAACTGATGAAATCTGAAGAAAATTTCAGAGAAATGTTACACTTTTACTTCACTGCACACACTGGTTTTAACTATTTTAATTATCGTTTTTCAACCCTCCAACCAATCAGGTTCCGTGGTTTTCTGAATAACTTTTGCGGACTGTTTAAAAGTTTCAGACCACACAAATGTACAAATTTAGCAGGTTACAGTTTCAATAAACTAATCTGGTTGAATTGATTGGTTCATTAACGGCCTTGCACAGAAATTAAAAACTAGTGAAATCATTGGACTATTTCATTTGCCAACGTGCATTTTATGAATGCGTAATTAGTCACACATAATGAAAACCAACAAGTGGAACTGGGATAAACGTATTCGACAAAAATCAATACATTTATTTGCTTTTGGTTCTAATCATGTTGTAAATAGATATTTGATGCGAAATTACCAAAGCTTTCTATTTCACCCCGCTCGACTTGATAATATTTGCAATATTCTGTTTTGTTAATTATTTGGTTTTTGCCCTAAATATATATGAACATGTAAATAAAACGCTTCCAGAGCCTATTTTTTTAAACCTTATCTGAATGACTTTCAATGTAAGTTTACTACGTACTCTATTTAATTGTCGGTTTCAATTTCCTTTATGAAACTTGTCTACTTACGTTTGAAGTTCGCTCTCTATCTTGCATAGGTTTTCTGTCGGTTAACTTTTCAATTTTCTGAGGTTTAGGTAGGAACTCGTTAGATTTGTATATTCCGTTCTTGGTGTTTCCATTGGGAGTCATTTTCACTATTACGTTACATCCTGAATTGGATGAGCTGATCGAACCTGATCTGCTATGTGAACCTGAACAATAAAAAAATATATAAAGCCCTTTGAAAACAATATCAATTTTTTCTACAGAAATCTTTGCATTTTTTTTAAATTTCGATTATTACTATGCTAATAGCAATAGAAGTATTTTATTTTTTATTAGCAACTACTTTCTTTTGCGCTGCTTTAGTTGCCTATTTCGGTACTAGCTTAATTTAAAAAAGTGTTGCAAAAAATATTCACCAGAGTCTCTGGATCGTGATCGTCCATTTATATTATGAATGTTAGTTCTTTCTTGATTTCGTGCTTCTTCTCTAACGAGGTAAATGTCCTCATAGTCGTTTTCGTGGTCATTCGATCGAACTGAAGATAAATCCGAAGATGACAGATTTTCGTCAGATCCTGCACCGGATGATGAGGAATGAACTTCAACTTTCACTAAAAGGAAGAGAAACAATTGTAAGAAATTGGCAGAAATCATCGTTACAAATATTCCAATGAATTTATGAGACAATTTTAATGACTAAAAATATTCGATGATTATATGTAAATTACATGTATTCGATCTATTTGTTGCTGTATTTTGATTTATTCTTGTTTATAAGAGACATTCAATTTCCATACTCTCCCCTATTTTTACTGCATACTGTATGGAAGCCTTGTTAAATTTTTGATTGCATAAAAATTGAAATATTAATGCGCAAATTGCAATCAAAAAGTGGCCGATTTCAACGCTTGAAACATAAAATTTAATTCGAAAGTGGGTTTAACAGCATTTTGTTCCCGCTCCTACTAACCGACCCTAAAGTTTACTTACAAATGGCTTCGCTTTCGTCTTGTATTATCACCCAGTAGAACGTTTCGACCGTCGACTCTAAATGTTTTACTGAAAGATTCATATTTTTATCACTTTCACTAGATATTTAATTAAAAACAATTTCAAATATCGAACCGATGTGAACTAATCATCACACACCAACTGAACCAACCAAGAAATTAGACGGAAAAGTTGTAGATTCCGCACCCCTGCCTCACGTACGAACATTTTTCCTTTTTTTAATCAAGAGATTGTTTTTGTGATTTAATTGCAGTCTGCTTGAAATAATTATTACTACTTCCTACTAAAACTCCTCTTCCTGCACTAGTGTGCTTTGAACGTTATGAAAGTAATTCCTGTGAATTTCATCGCTGATCAAAATCGTGTTTTTAATTGTTTATTAATGCAATCAATCAACGAATGCTTCTCTATATGTTAACTAAGAAAAACATCGTGATTTATGGCAAATATTGGAGTCTTCGAATACCACGCAAGGGAAAGCGCTATTTTATATTCAACAAATGCATTGATTGAATTTTCTGTTCAATATGGTAGCATTCATGCATGGCTTTATGGATTTTCTTTCCTTATTAGGATCTATTGAAAATCCTAAACATATTGTAGGAATACTTTCAAAAATGCGTTTCACTCGATCCTTTTCACCAAATTTTGTGTTTCGTTGTTTAGATTAGTATGTTTTCTATTACAGATTTTCCGCTTTTAAAATTCCCGTTTCAATCAATTTTAACAATATTTGTCGTTTACTGCATTGTCACTATTACCCTTTAACACTTTCCTTATCGCATTGTGTGACACATACTCATTATATAATCATTGTAGTGTTGAACTGTAAATTGCTTCGCATGCTTTATGACTTCTTAACAAATATGATGAGGAAATTCGAATGTGCAACGGTTGAAATCATCTGAATAAATTCGTGGACTTTAAAATAAGGAAGTAAAAAAGGAAATTGTTAAAACTAGATTAACATCACAACATGACTTAATTCAGTTCCTCGAGTTGATTGTGCGATTTTAAAAGACTGGCTGTGCTCAATTAATTAATTATTTCACAGAAAGCGAACGCCTACTATTGTCCCAATCTTCACTAGATAATTACCTTTTAATCCCGACATTGGTCGTTGCTCCCCATTCGAATCGAACAACCCCTTGACTCGATTGTACACCACTTCTTTGCTCACTTCACTGGGATTATGAAGGTAGAAAGACTCACTTCCTATTGAGCTGGTATCTGAGCAAGTTGACGCACTGAAAAAAGGATTTTTTCGCACTCAAATATTAAAAAAATATGTTTATTTCACACTACCTGTGTCTATGATTGGTCATCGGATTGATATAAAGCCCATTCTCTGGAGCGTGTGCTGGTTCCATGCTCCTACCATTGAGGGGAGGGTGTAAATAGAAAGGCTCCAGAGATGCCAAAGAGCTTTTGGAGTTTTTTGAGTTACCTACAGCCTGTTTGGGCTTACAGGTTGAGCAATCAGAGCCTGTGCTATTTCCCTAGGAAGATTTTTAGCAAAGTTTATATTACGTTTATTAAGAGTGTGCTTAATTACTTGGTGTGTTGCATATAGGGATAGATAAAATACTTATTGATATTATACGACCTAATTGATATTATAACTAGTTTTAGCTTAACTTTGATTTTTCTTTGAAGTGGAACTTTTGAAACTGGGCAACTTATTGCATGAGACCATTACATTTTTCCCATTCATGCTACTTTGAAAACTACCTGTTTTTGCATATCGACCTAAATTGTGCTCACGGTTGTAAATTACTTCAAGACCAATTCATTATAACACACTTAACATGCCATAACATTATTAATGTCCCATTCGCACATTTTTACGATGCGATTTACCGGTAAAACTTAAACCGGTAACCGAGAGCAGGAGCAAATTAAAATTTTTCAAATGTCTTCTGGTTATAAACAATCGATATTGGTTAACATGGATTTCAGTTTTTGTTTGTGTGAAACACTTGTTTTAATTAGTACGTGCAGGTATTTCAAGTTGGAAAAAATCAGTCTGCTAAATGTGGGAAGCGAATTGAAAGGCTGTGAATATTCAATTGGCCCCTGGTTCACGCGTTGTGAAATAACAGCGATTTGTTCTTGTCAATCAAAAGTTTAGCTCAGGTAATGTTTTATCCATACTAAATTATATAATTTGATTGTTAGCGAGAGGGAATCTGGGCTTCGAGTTTACTGTGCTCATTAAATAGTGTTTAGCGGGAGTTTTGCGATGTTATCTTGCAGTTTTCAGGAAACTGTTACTGTTAGTTCTTGTATTTTTCGTTGTTCTTGTTGCAGACTTTACGTTTTGCTTTAAAGTCTATAAAGCATTTTCGGAAGATATTTAGTCTTGGCCCAATTGTGCATTATAGAATGCTCTAAAGTTATTCTTCTTCTAGTATTTCATAAATACAGTGCTATCACGGAAACATTTTCTATCAGCAGACTTATGGATGTTTACCCGTATGATTACTGTAGTTTCCTCAATTTCAAGTTGTTTTTTGGTGTATTTTTACATTTTTGATGCTTTAAATGTTTTATTACAGCATACAAAGAGTTCTAGGAAGATATTTCAAAAGTTCTGGGCCGATTATACGATTGTTCGTGGTAATAGAAACTGGTCAGATTAATGCGGTTGTAGAAGATTTTATTGTGACCTGAATATGCGTTCAGGCAAATAGATACGTTAATATTTCAGTATATAGTTTGTGCAGCTGTTTTATGAGTCCAGAGGGTCAAAAGGCAGTGAAATATGTTTTTTGGCGATCCGGAAAGGAGACAATTTCATGCATTATTTTGATCTTCAAATACAAATTCAATTCAATTCAATGGCAAATTTATTCAATTTGCCGCTTTTAGACGATATATTGCCCAACACGTTTCGTTTGCAAAATCCTGCTTTTACAAGAATAAAATACATTATTTACCCCTCAAAATTATCTGTGATGATTTTTAATTAATTTAGTTTAGCTTGCTCAAATCTTCATGATTTGTTAGGTACCTTTCGAGTATCTGAAACTTCACTTAGTAACACTGCTCCTGCCTAGTGCATAACGCCCTGCAGATTTGATAAAACTGTATATTTTATCACACAGAAAAAAACAAATATTGCTTTTCACATTTTGACTGTTCTCCATCTAACCCAGTTTGAAAGAGAAATGAGAGAACACACACTTAAAACACAGAATAATTCTTGGAAAGTTGAAAAAACATATCAATATTTTTAGTAGAAAAACAGTTATTATTTAACATTATAACTAAATTTAAGTTTCTTTGTTAAATCATGGGAAGGGTAACGGGCTTTTGCTATTGAGTTATTTATTTTACCACTTGGATAGATGGTATCGGTTCAAAAACCACAGAAAAGATTGTCTGGCAACCGGTAAGTAATTGGAGATTAGTCTCGTAACTGGCCTTGTAGCATTTAATTGATGAAGAACGACTAATTGCAAAAAAATAATTTATTCTTATTCTGCTTACTCGTTTTATGTGATCTCCTTTTCTTGCACAAGAACAACTTTTTCCGTTGTTGGGTCTATCAGAATCGTTATAATCTGGAGTGGTACCGTGTTGCACCAAGATGTTCAGACACTGAAAAAAAATGCTATTAAAGAAGACTCGGTTTTTGCAGAAATTCGAATATAAGTGCCACTACAAAAAACAATTTGTTTTAAATGAAATTGACTGCTGATAATTGAAAACCTTGCTGCGTTATACAAAGTTTATTGATACATAATTCAATAATAATAATAATTACAATATATGTACATTATTTAATAACACATTACTTTTTCACGCTCTTAAAGAAATTAATTAATTGTAAATTAATGCAGACAGTTGAATCACAACACACCGTCATGAAATAGCCGACTCAGACAAATTTGAGTATTTTTAAAAGGTCATCTTTAGGCAACTATCTTGCATAAAGTGCAATCAGGTTTTTTAATAAAATGAAAAAACTTAAAGGTAAACTGGCAAAGAGAAAACAGGGGAAATAGAAACTTGCAAGACTTGACCTTAAATAGCCAGCTCTTGAGACGAATTCTTCCACTTCACATTTATTGCGAAGGAACTCAAGATTTCTTCTTCAAAACAAGAACCACTTACTTCTACTTGCTGATTTTCAGCAGCATCATTTATGGGGCTTTTTCCAAACTTATCCAAGCTCAATCTTGCGCCGTGTTTAAGCAACCATCTCACAGTATCCAAGTGACCCCTGGAGGCGGCAAAATGCAATGGAGTCGCTCCATCTCCATCTCTCAGATTAGGGTCGACACCTTGATCTTGAATCTGCAAAGTTCAATTTTTGAATAGTCGCCAGTGAAAGTGTCTAGTTTGAAAATTGTTGCTTAATAAATATTACCATCCATTTAACGCAATTTAAACATCCCATCTGGCTAGCAGCGTGAATAGGAGCCATTCCATCTTTGGCTCTCACGTATAGAGAACCTCCTGCTTCTAAAACGAGAAACTTGAGGACATCGAGATGGCCTTCTTGGGCAGCTAAATAAACTGGTGTCACGTCATTGTCCATCTGAGTATTAGCGCTGAAATAAAAAAAGGTATATAAAATGTTTTGAAAATATTTATCAAAGCAACGGTTCATTTTCCTATCGGCTGAATTTTGCAAGTATTTTAACCGTTCCATGATTTATTAATTAATGTACGATTTATTATGATGCACGCGACAAATATTTATCAAATACTAGTGATGCTAAATATGAAGTATTCAAATTTGGAAATAATTTATGAATACTTTCTCATCACAATCTGCTTAATTACAAAATGAGAAAGGTATGTAGTTTGAAGCCTAAAAAGTAAATTTACGTTCTATTTGACTAAAATCAGGACATATGACTTAAGATCGCTTAAAGCCCTTCACTTAAATCGTGTTCTTTGATAAATTTAGCCTACTAATTATTTTCGGGTAATTTTGATAGCAGTTTGAGCAAGAGGGAATGTTGAATTCAAATTGTTTTGCAACTAAGCAGGTAATTAAGAAAAGTTTGCAAGTAACGGAATTATTTAATTATTTGCTCTTTTGCAGAAAATCGATCATTCTCTCGTAGGTAAAAGCCATAAAAAAATCTAGCAAATTGCTGCAGTTGAACAATAACATGGCGGTTCAAATAAAACTTCAGGAAATAATTGATTGGCTCATATATTTTCCATCGGAAAATATATTTTAACTAACCTAAACAAGCTTGCTAGATAGCAAAGATGTCAGTCTAATCACTAAAATAAATTTTATATAAATGAAATGTTTAACATTTATAGGAGATCTTAGATTGCAAACTGGTACTGAGAGTATCTATAAGTTTTAAATAAAAATAATTTCTTATTTAGTAGACATCAATCAATTTAATACCTTTTTATTTTTTTAAATTGAGATATACCGCCTTTTGGGGAAACCATCCATGGAAGTATGGAGAAGAATAATGTCTGGCCATGCTATCATTAATTCACAGATTTGCAATTAAGCGGTGATAAAATGTATAGAAAAAAGGAAATTTTATCATTTTTATTTGCGTTAAATGTGGATGTCTCAATGGCGTAAATTTTATAGTGTTTTGCAACTGTTTTTAGCATCTGGTTAGAGAAAAAAAACATTATGTTAAAGCTCAATACAGTCATTTGCATTTCCAATTTGGATTTGTCTCTCTTATTTTTTATTTAATTATATATTATACATTATATTTTTAACAAATCACATAATTTTCAGTGATAATTTCTTCCTACAATTTTAACGAACCGCTGATAATTTTAAAACCTAAAAATTAATCTACAATGACTCTGTTAATAATTATTGACATTTTCTTCAGTTTCGCACCTAAACTTTGTCGCTCAAAACTTTGATATATACGAAAAATAGCTAGATATTGTCGAGGAGATTCTTAACTAAGCATACTCTCGTTCTCTCAAAAAATTATTTGATTCAAATGTATATCAGATTAGTATCCCAATACAACTTTTCGTCTTTTTATTTATACCTACAACCATGAATGTGTTCTTTTTAATTTCCTAATATTTTAGAAACATTTTTATCAGACGCATCTTTTATTTGTCTCCTCTCAAGCAATCTACTGCAACCAACATTCAATGAACAACAAGAGAAATAATAATATTTGCTGCCATAAATTTCGATCATTTTAATGTAAAATTTAGCGCCTTTTAATATTAATTGATATTTAAAAAAAACTGTTTATCTTCTAAACAATTCAAATGCTTTGAATGACGGTTTATACAATGGCTTCACTACTATTACTTTTCTTACAAAATCTTCTTTTGAGGCCTCAAGCACGAACGAAGTAATTCCTTTGACTATCCCAAACTTGCTTAAACTTGATTAGTGGTTTCCCTGCAGTCCATCTTTAAACTATTCCGCAATGTAGTTTTGCGTACAAAACGATAAAATAAGTGGAAACCCTTTAATTACTAACTACTCAAATAATTCGTTAAATTTTCCAGCAAAGGTAAATGCTGCCAAAACCACTCACTTATTATAATTATAATATTGGTTTTCTCTGTATAAGATTTTAAGTTTATTTTCCAATTAAAACGTAACACTTTCTCAAATCTTCGATCAGTTTTTCAGTTTACTTCTATATTAGTAGACAATATTCATCAAAACTGGGTTATTTTATTTTGAAATATTCATTGCTCCATTCTATTGCAGTTTCTCGTATAAAAGATCCAAACAGCTATTAGATAACACGTTCTCTATAATTTTCCACCTAACAAGAGATCAAATTTCTTCATCAGAAAATATAATTATACGGATCAAAAATGTTTCCTCTTAACAAGCACCTATGAGCAACTCTTGATGCGTTCCAATTAATGCAATTAGATTGGATCTAATTAAAGCGTTACAGTTTTTCAGATTTAACCGAACGAAGATTAGATTAGAATCTCGATCAGTAGGTAGTTTGCATTTGATTAGACTTATTATCTGACGAGATTAGAACGGTTTTTATCGAGAAATTATTCATGGTGCCATACTGCTAACCGTACTGCAAATAGATGCATTTACTTGAAACGGTTTTGAAAGTAGCATATTTACTTGGGGTGAACAGGTTTGCATTCTTTCTAATTTGATTTATCGTAGTCTAATTAACATACACATGTACTGAAATAGTCCTAAGTGTGATGCATATAATGATACTTTAAGATGTAAATTCATAATATTTGCAAAAGGGACATAATCAAGTAAGCGTTTTAATAATCGCGACATAATTAAATGAAATTTTCTGTTTTTGTTTATGAAATATTGAGGTGGCAGTGCTTTGTTTTAAACTTGCTAAACGTGGAAATATTTCAAATAACTTACGTAACAAAATTGAACAACTAAATATGAATATAATACCCATATTCATCAAGGCCGACTTTTTATAATAAACCATTGAACAAGAGTGAAAACAGGAAAAATTGCTATAATGTTCTTTTACAAGCAATTACTACTTAAATTAAAGCGATATAGTTTGAGATAATGACGTTATTTGAATTTGTTCTTTGATATTAGTACGTAATCATGTGAATTAATTAGTTTTCATATAGGTTCTATGCAATTCTTAATTCGCAATTATCAATGTAAAAATTCTAGTCTTTTTATTTAACTACATTTTAACAACTAGTTATGTATTATATTTGTCCATGATTAATGTTAAGTTGGACTATTGCAAATCGCTTAATTTTCCACTTGGAAATAGTCTAAAGAGTCCATCGAACTTTTGTTTATTTTGTTATAAACAAGTATCCCCGCATTATGCCAGTTATGCTTAATTGTGTTTGTAATTTTTCACCATCATCAAAAATAGCCATACATTGCAGAGATTAGAAATATTTGTCTTTTGACTAGTGGATATTTAAATGAAGTTGTGAAATTTCATCATTTCTGAATCGCTCAAAATAATTTAGCAGTTTTGCAAAACGACCCTCAGCAATAACAAAGTTGGCTCAGTAATAATAAAACTTTGGCTCTTTGTAAAGAATAATAAATAATAGTAAGCTGTAGGCAGGTAACTAAGGTCATTACTTATTTAGAGGTACGTTTTTCGAATTAATTTTTTATGGAATTCTGTAATTCTGTTTTACAAATATTTTCATAAAAACAATCATTCTATTGCCAACTGGCAAGTGCTATTATTAACTTAGCAAATTTATAAGAACGAAGGCTCACCAGATGAAAAGAAGATCAATTTCTTTTCTCCGTGCTCTCTGAAAAATCCGGGAGGCTTTAATGAAATACCAGCTAATGCTATTTTAAATCTAACAACATTTGCAAACAAGGCAGCTACAAATTGCTACTTTACGGTCGTAATACTTCAAAATTAAAAATAATGAAGCTTAAGCGTTTCAAGCTGAACCACAACTGTTTTAGATATTTTTCGATAATATTTAACTTATTTTTATGTTTTGAATAGTATTAAAACTAACAATTCAAATAAATACATATTTAGGCGCTTTTGCCACTCATTTCACCAAAATTAATAGATGCAAATAAAGCGTCATTGTTAACTTTTAAGAGAAAGTGCAAGTAGCAGCCAGATTCACACACCATAAGGTTCATCACGAGCGATTTTGATTTGATTTGGGTGAAATTGCTCACAATCTTGGTGGTTTTCGGTTGGTGTACGGAATCAGAAAGTAGAACTAGATGTCGGATATAATGGTTAATTTTTAAAATAATTCCTTTCCTGCATTAATTATGTTTTCAAATTAGTTAGTATGTTGCGCATTACTTTGCTATGCACCAGTAAATTTTTTAATTCGTGTGGAATATATCGTTTTAGAGAAACTCATCTCAGTCTCGCAATATGTATTTAATTTGTATTTTACAGCTTTAGAAAATTTATTTTGCTTACGTGCACACTATCAGTTTAGATAGCTCTAATGAGTAATTAAAACTTTTCAAATATACGAAAAGCACAATACTAACATGAACATGATTTCAATTGTGATCATCAGTGATTAGTTTCAGTTGTGATCTTTTCGCCACAGATATTGCAATAAGAGCCTCATATTTCTCAAGAAACCAGTGATTTGGGTCAAATTTGAATCAAAAACCTCAACCAAACAAATAATTTAAATCAGCCCTACATTATTATTTATTTATCAGCTCATAGATAGTAAAAGGAGTTGTTTCAATTAGAAGAATATATTTATAATTTTGTTTCCTTTAAAAATATTATCTTGGTCGAGACCTTGTTTAAGTGAGGCACCCAATTTTCTTAAACGCGCTTTAAATTGTAAAAAATTATGTATATTCTAAAGAGGACGTTAATATACATGATTATGCATCTAGTTCAAATAACATGTTGAAGACAAAAAACGAAACAGGAGTGAGCGGGCAAATAAATTTAGGTAAATTAGAGGAAAACCAAGCTTTTCGCAAGCTGCGTTTGTTCGAACTTAATGCCTTAAGTGTGTATTTTGATTAGAAAAATTAAATCTGTATGTCTGAAATCGCCGTTAGGAATAGATTCAAAATTCGAAATGAAAAAATATTATATTTTGAACCATTTGGAAAAAGTGTACCGACAACTATGCTGGAAAGAGCTCTCTTGCTTAGGAACCGCAGTTAGCAAAAAACGTACACAATAACGGAATCTTAAGCTAAAACTAAAAATTTTTATCGTAAAAACTATGAATACACAAACTGCTTTACTGCCTCAAAAACTCAAAGGTTTGAAAACATGAATATTTTGATTAAAAGACGTAGGAACCAATTTATTAGAGGGTGTCGAAAAGAAATGTTTTTAACAGATAAAATTTTACTCTTACTACTTTTTTAATACTTTTTTTTTTAAATTAATATATCGGAAACCAGATGGAACTACAGAACTGTTTTGAAAAAATGTACCAATAACAATGCTGGTAAGACATTTCATGCTTATAGGAACCGAAGTTATCAAGAAACTAAAAAATAACTGCATCTTAAGCTAGACTAAAACTTTTTATCGTGCAAACAATTACACAAACTGCTTTACGGCCCCAAAAGTTCCAACGGTTTGAAAACATCCCCATTAAAATGTCAATTTTAAGGTACTTTTTTCATTTTCTACCATTTCATAGAACAAACATTTGCTGAAAATCTGAACATTCTACTTTAAATTATAAGTGTTACAATGTTAAGGACGACTTGCTATGTCTAAATATTTGCCAAAAATAGCCAGCTTATAATAGAATTATGAAATTGTGTTCGTTGTGAAACTGTAAGAGGAAAATCCTTGTATCGCAATAAAAACATCTGATGATGAAGGATTTTAACTGAATTATTCCACATCACACTACAGAGAAAGCTGTTTTTATCACTCGTCCGAGATTCGACATAATGCAACCGACAATTCTAATGTCTTATGCAATTACCTTTATATTATCTGTAGTTTTATATTATCCGCACGTAATAAGTGCATTTCACCATCGAAAATAAAAGATATATTTAAATTGTTTTATCAGTTGCAATTATTATCATTACCGTAATAGCGGCAAAATCAATTCTCTTGCAATACAGCATTCGACAAAAGTTAACAATAATGGAATTTTTAATAAAATAACCACTATTCAAATCGTTTACTCGCGGAGAATGGCGCAACATGCAAAAAACTCGATCGCAGTTGCAAAGAAATTGAATAATTATTAAATGTACTTTTACATATTAATTAAAAAGGTATATTATTTATAACATTGTATCGCTTTTATTGTTTATATGTTTTGTTTCAATTATGCATTTTCGCGGAGCAGTTAGCTAATGTGTAACGTTTTTTTCAAGCATTCCGTTTGTCGTAGTCGCCCATGCAATTGAATAAAATTTTTGCGCTCTTTTCCATAGTGTTGGATAATAATTAAGCCATTGCAATCAGTGAGGATTATAGGCTCAACCGCAGACTGTAATTGCGAAATACATTTTCCTTCATGCTTGATCAACTCGAATGAAATCATAATAAAAACTTTCTCTTCAAAACGTTTATGAGGGACATCATAAGTCGACTTAGTAAAAATTAATAATTCAATTTATGCAGTTTCAAATCGATTGATTGGTGATGTATATCGAAAATTGCGATGCTAATAATATAATTTGTCTAGCTTTGAGTCATGTAGAAATAGTGCTATCAGCATCGTTCACAAGATGCCCAAGCTTAATTGAAAGTAACAAAACAATTATCTTAAGAGCATGTCTGTTGTGCATAGTTCCAATTACTGCATCATTTTTCTAAATGCAGTTCTTTTCAAGGAATGACGACATACGGCAAATTAGACGTAGCATCAGATAACTGACATGCCTAAGACTCTATCAAGAAGTTTTTATTGCAGAAACAACTGGTCTAGTCCCTAAAGGAACGTTAACAATTACGTGAGTAATCTCGCAAATGATGAATTGAAGACAGGTAGATTTTCTTAGTAATATCGTTATGACTTTGTTAATCTTTTGAAAATCAAAGATGATAAAAAGTTTACGCATTTTTCTTCATTTTCGATTTCAGGTTCTATACGGAAATTTATCTAAGTTTGTTTCCATGCCATATCGGCATTAAATAAATACATTTTCTCAGATTAGATATCAAATAAAATCCAAGCTTAGAATGCTCTGATGAAAGCAAGACGAAACAAGCATTAAAAATTGACTATTTGGTCTGAATATTAAATTAAATTATAATATAACACTATAATTCAAATCTAGGTATTGCAAATTGAGTCTTAATAACTTAATGAAAGTCGTAAAGTTGTTAGTTTTGTATAATAATTTATTTTTCAACACAAATTTCGAACAATCAACAAATCCCTTAGACACTTGCTAACATATGAGGAAAAGATCTGAGATATTGTCGATGGATAGTGACAGAAAAATAGGCTTTCCGACCAACCCAAACCGCAAAAAAAGCGAAAAAAACCGACGGGTCAACCCAAGCACAGTAAGCAACAGCTATCACTAAGCTTCATGTATGCTGCCGCGATTTTGAGGAAAAATACTAAGGAGTTAATTAATTTTTACAATATGGAAATGTTTTCAATTAAATCAGTTAACATTAAACCAACTTTTAAAGCGGCAAATTGCTTAATTAAAGTCCCTTATTGAAGGTAAACCATCTTGGAAATTTTCTGCATAATCAGCAATATTGAATCCCAAAACGAGGTTGATTAATTAATTTACCTGCATCAGAAAGACAAAAGGTTAAAGGAAATAAGAAGCATTATGAATGCAAGCAAAGTGTTAAAAATACTTATTTTTTTTCAAAAATTGACAAAATTTATTCTTATTTTGCATCTGATGTATTAGTAAAATATACCTTAAACATTTTTTCACTTTTTTTCAAATTCTATTAAACGCCCTTATGGTTCTGCCTTGTTTTCTTCATTAACCTGCAGAATGCTATAAAATTATGAACCAGACTAGTCTGACCAGTATCAGTTAATGCACATCCTGTAGTTATATGTATGGAAATTTCGATATGATATACACACTCATATGCATTTAAAGTGAAAGAAGGCGGTAGAAGGCCCTCTTGAATCTAGGGCGCAATTCATAATTTATTACATCAGACATTCTCCTTAAGAATTAAGAATTTAACTGTTATTCTGTGTTCAATAAATGCAAACAGGCTAATATATTTAAATTATAGCGGAACATTGCACTATAAAACATTTTGTCTCTCATCTGATTAATAAAATTGATTATGCAATCCTATATAGAACTTAATAGCTCTTAATTGGTCTTAATTTCTCTCAATTGGAATTCAAATGATAATTTTTGTGTAAATGTGCTTTTTTAACGTAATGTTCGATTTGTGAGTAAATTTTCAAATGAGGCACTGACTATATGTTTTGGAGATCCAAACCTTTGAAAAACAGAAGAGGGCAATACTTAAAAACAAATTATAATAAGACGCGGAATATTAAGTTTGAGGTAGGAAAAGGAGAAATACACAGTAGACAATTTAAAAATAAAAACGACTCTGGGCAATTCGATAAAATAACTAAAAAATTGTACTCATGAAATGTCTTAAATTATTCAATGGATTCAGTAGGATAAATTAGTAAATATCTCCATAATTAATAAAACACATAATTCAAGTTATACTTTTACTTGACATGCTATAAACAGATAATAAATATAAAGCTTCTCATCTTTGCGTTGATTACTTTTAAGCTGATTTACTATTATTCATAAATCTACAGCAAGCCGATTTTAGAAGTGTGTATAAGATTCAACTTTCGCTAATTACTGGCGTAATCCAACAAGTTTGAAATATTAAGCTAATGATGCAATAGGAAATGTTTAAATAGCGTTTGTATTGTATGGAATTAGTAACCGGGATCTAATGATCTGATATTGGAGTTTCACATAGTAAACTTATAACATGTATTCACATAAAGATCTAGACAGTCGGTAACATACTTCGGCATGGTTCTGTTAGCAAAAATTAACTCTAAGAATACAATTTTTTTCCTTCAACAAAAGGAGCTGAAGAAAACTGAGAGGCATTTTGGAAAAAAGCAACTATAGGTTGTTTAAGTAAATTATTGTTCGACGTGGGAAAGCTTCCAATCTAATGCAAGCAGCCAATTACCGACACAATAACACATTTCATTCACCAAGAGGTTCTTCCATGTCCTCTTAAGGAGATGGAACAGACTTGGCAGGTTGAAAAAGTATAATTTTTTAGCGACGTTTTTTTGTATATGTCTATGTATAGTTGAGATACTTATGTCCCGTTTACGCCTCATACTTGCTACTCCAACAAACCGCACACGAATGTCGAGAATAAAACGACTCTCTTGGGCATCTTTAAATTCGCTAAAATATTTTACTTGCATTTACTTCGGCTTTAGAACATGCCATAAATTTTTACCAAGTCCTTCGGCACTTGTTTGAGCTTTTATCCATTAAGAATTGTTAATCATTTTGATGAAACTGAGATGCATTTATATATAGTTTGTATCTGGGATTTTCAAGCAAATTTCCAATTCGGAAGAATAAACCTTTGAAATTGATAACTTCAGCCTGACTAAAGGGTTTTCTCTTCTAAAATTAACTGAACCCAAATAGTAATTGCACAGATTTGTTTTTCCATCCAATTTATTGCCCAAATTGAACAAATTAATTATTCAATTGGATAATTCGACAATCTGTGTAATCAGCGTTAATAATAAAGGTTGAGAAAAAGTAAGCAAAAAGTTGTTGATGTTGTTCGGTTCATTTGCATTCACTTGGACATTTCTTTGGCGCTATGCTTAGATTGAGACACTTTGGACATTTCTGCTATCGCTAATCAAGATTTGATTAAATTATAAAACTGTACAATTTGATTGTAGAAAAACATTGAAAACAAAATAAAAATGTTGACTGTTTAGGTTTTTAGCTGCTTTAGTAAAACTCGTAACTTTCGGTTGCACTTGTTAAGTTGGTTAAATAAAAATCAGTAGGACTTTTATTTGGATATTTACTTTTGTAGTTCGACATTAACACTTGATTCAAATGAAAATCATTTTGCCTTATATTTTATGTAAGCTGTGACATTATCAACTATTTCCAAACCGGCACTCCATCAGGTTCTTGCGTTCAAACTTTAGATGTAAATCAAACCAACGCTCATCCCGTATTGCATATAAAAACCACTGAATTATTCTGATTACATTGTATACCTGACGCTAATATTCTCCTTCATTTTCTTTCTTTTGAATAGTTTTTTCATCCTCACACGTAGGAACCCAAACTTCACGCACTTGCTTCAAGCCGGTAATTGATATGACTCGATTGAAATTCGCAACCGAACTGGTACCCTTTACTTTCAGTAATTATTTTTCAGTGATTTAACGACGTTTAAGAGTAATACATAACAATTAATCACAGTTAAGGGATAAAAGTGGTACTCAACCTTGGTCACGGTTCATTTGTCCGGTAGACATACGAGACCCAATCAAATGCACATAAATAGAAAGTATTTCTAGCTGTATTGAATGAAAACTTATAAAAGGAAAACAACTAGTTAATTATCTTTCTGGGGCTTTTAAAATTGCTTGTAT
>NW_026018165.1:8340344-8382460 GCF_020466585.1 Dendroctonus ponderosae | reverse complement strand
CTAAATCTTCGTTTCCTCGACAGAGTCGTCATTTCTACGTCTTTCCACCACAAACTGTTAATAAATTTTCTACCACATATGAAATCACAGCATTTTCGGTACTTTGAACTGGCCCATTGACCAACGAATTTTCATTTATGATTAACACAACATCATCCTGGCAGGCAAGAAATGTGCATTCGAAGTACGCGCGAATTATTAGCTACTTTCAACACGCGATTGCTATTACAGGTACTTCCAGTGGTTCTACGTGCTCGATAGACAGTTACCGTACGGTACCACTGCTGGATGGGATCTACCAGACGCGTCAGCCTTTCTTCTGCTTTTTTTCCTTTCGGGTGGTAATCAGAAGTTTTATTTGGCGTTGATTGTTTTGATAGTAGCATTGTGCTGTTACGTACTTAAGTACTAATGGGTACTTAGAAAAATGCTCTTGTTTTGTGCTATACAGCAGCTGACAAGTAATTTAGTTTATTCATGATATGGCTAATAGCAGCCTTGTATAAATTGATAGTTCTTCCAGTACCAACTTCAGCATGTTTTCCAAGAACTGAAAATGTCTTAACAAGTTTATCTTAATAATGAGCTAGAAGTCTAAGATACGATACGAACGAATAAAATCACGACAGAACAGTGGAATCGACGCACTTTAGGAATCTATATAAGGAGGAGGAAGATAAGGAACAGGCAAAAATCGACCATGAAGAAAACAACGACATAGAACCAAAAACACCTTAAAATCCCTTAAAAATACAAAGAACCCCGGACCAGACGAGATCACTAGCGAGATGCTTAAATACGGAGGAAAAAAATATAAAATGAACATCCTAAACGAATGGAAGAACCCATTTTTAAAAAGGAGGAAAGCACTCCCAGAAAACTATCGTGGAATCACCCTACTTGATAGCGCTTTTAAAGCATTCACAAAGACTATTCTGGAGGAAGTCGCCAAAACCACAAGAATAAGATAAGAACAGCAAGGCTTCCGAAAAAACAGATGCACAATAGATGCAATATACATAGTCAAGCAAATATCTGAAAAATCCCTAGAATTCAATACACCCGCATACATGTGTTTCATCGATATGAATCAAAGAAACCGATAAGCTGCAAGCTGAAAATCGACTTCAAGATCGTCGAACAAGTTAACCGTTTCAAATATATGGGAGCAGATATAACGAGCCATGGAAATTTATCTCTCGAAGTAAGAGAGCAAACAATGAAAGCGGATCGAATTTCGTGAAGTTTGAGAGAAATTGTTTGGAAAAACAAATACTTAAACGCGCAAACGTCAGCCTATAATAACATACGTAGCAGAAAGAAGTCCAGATACAAGCAGAACTCTACAAATGATGAAATCAGTTCAAATAAAGACGTTAACGAGCAAACAAGAAGAGTAAAAAATACTGCAGGAGAATCTGTCTCTTGGTTGCAAATACAATGGATGAGGTTCTTGAAAATTAAAGCTTATAAAATGTTCTATAAAATTTGATTAGAAGATTCTAAATTTTACGTTTTGGATTATTCGCCTCAAAGAGGAAAACCAAAAATATACGGAAATGTTAAGCTACTTCTATTATACACCACCAGTAGGTTATTAAAGAAAGAAAAACAAAGATATTATGTGTTTACTAATATACATTCCTCTAGTTTTTCAGGAACATTTTAAGTATCTTAAAAACTGGAAATGATAGAAAAATGGATTACTTTTTTTTAAATAATTAATAAATGTTCATGAATTATTTCAGTAAAGTTATTATTTCAAGTAAAACGCATAGTTCTTTATTGCTTTGTCATTTATAGGATATTCAGATCTTTTTGAAAATGGTCAATTTCAGCTTTAAAAACATTTTCGTATAAAATTCACACAAAATTCCGTATTGATAATAAATTTCAATAAATCAAGACTAATAAAATTATGATTAAAAAGGTCGCATAATGTAAAAATATTTTTAAATTTATTTAAATGCAATTCATTAAATATCTCGAAACAACAAATTAGACCACTTTCATAATTATGGCCACATTTGATGTCCAGCTCTTGTTTGTGGTTAAATAATTTAAACGCTTATATACCAAGTAAAACTTGAATTAGGAAAAAAATAAAAAACAAAATTTGAATGTTGCACATTTGGGTGCATAATCAGCTTTAATAATTTCAAACATACTTCACCTTGAGCTCATATTTTAGAAACAAATTGAACTACCGCGCTTATTTCTACATCACTGGATAGACAATTAAGAACAGATTTCTGAATTGAAACTTCACATGCAAATTTCTACAGTTACAACTAGACTTCAGGGATTCAATGTATGATCTTGCAACTACCTGCTTTAAACAATCGGATTGCGTATTTTGATAAAGTAATTTTGACTTATTTCTAGCTTATAAATGTTTACATCTTTCAAAAGTAGATATTCACTAGAGTAATACTTACAATTTCGTTTTTCTCGGCTGCTATTAGGAAAAAAACTGCAGAAATTCGCTACAATCATGTTGATTTACTAAGAAAGCTGAATACATCTAAACGAGTGGTAGTGTATGCGTTTCTAATAAGTCACAAATATTAATTCCAGCATTTCCATAATTCGTGTTACTCAACAAATAGGGAAAAGAAATACTTAGAATTCTGATGTACAGTGACAGGATTACATTTTTTTACAATTTGCAATAAGCAGTTTAAAATATTCTAATAAGTAAGAAACATTGGCTTATAAGTTTACTCAAACTAAAAAAATATAATTTTTAAAAAATATTATAATTTATTTGTAAACTTCATACAAAAAAACAATATCTTATTCTGTTAATTTCCATTGATTTAATGCTCTTTTATATTTTCGGGCAAAACTAAAAGAATTGCTTCAAGGCGTCGCACTTGATTCTTAACTTTTTACTTGATGCTACCACACATTCATTATTTGCTTTACCTCTTTTAAAATGAGTATTTCAATAATTTTCAAGAACTGTTTCTATGAGTCCCGCCTGCTACTACGGGTGATGAATTTATTCCGATTCTTAACTTTGCACTTGAATCTAGCCCACATTCATTATTTGCTTTAGTTCTTTTGAAGTAAGCCTTTTTGCTAACTATGAATTGAACCAAACTGCTTAAGCTTTGAGCACTTTTCCGCATTGCATTTACCCACAATCTATGGGAATATTTACATATTTAATTAATATAGCCATGGAATGTTAATTAACACCTTTTTTGGACAGGTCTAAATTAGAATTGACACAGTATTTAAAATAAATGTTCAACCAGTTTTATTAATAATTAGTGCGCTTTTGCGATTTAGCCTCTTCACGTTTTATATTTTAATATGCAGCAACGAGGCATATCATGGTACGCATGCTATTGTTCCACATATTTCATCTAAAACAACAGAGTGTGTTTATGAAATTATCAACGCCACTATACAAGTTTTATAATTGGCTTATAACCCGGTTTCCAACTAGTACTGTTATAAATTAACACTTTAGTAGTATCTATATCGATGTAAGTGTTATATGAATAACCAAGACTAATAAGGATATTACATATTTGCTTACAATCAGCGACAAGATATTATTCTTATTTGGCATGGTTATGTAGGAACATGCCTTTGCTATTATCGAGAAAATGGAGTAGGAAAATCAACTTCAATTATCCACTATTCTTCTATATGTTAAGACAGCAATATCGAACGCGCATATGGTTAATTATTCAAAGCAAACTATTTCATATCTGTTTTCACTTTTCGGTACACTTTATATATCTTTCTTGAGTTGAAAGTTTTGATATTTTCAATTAAAGACTATGGTTGAAATCCGCAATTTTTTCCCAAGGTTGATGTGCCAAGTTTGGACTGTTACCTGGCCATTAGTTTCTCCCAAGCCCTCCATTTCTTGTATATAGAATTGCATTTAGAATCTTATTGTAAAAAGATGTCGGGAATATTCTTGCGTTTAAAATGTCACATCAAACGTGTATTGAGCGACGATCAAGAAAGTTTATAGCTCGACTGAGATGCTGAATTGCCGTCAACGGCAATTTTTTCTTCATTAAATTGCAAATCGAAGCTCTAAATAGAAATACTTTCTGTTTTTCTATAGCAGCCTTTAATCACTTCGCAGTAGTTGCATTTTAGAGTGATTTTGCTTCTATGAAATATTCGAGGGTAGATAATAAATCTTATTTTATTTTCATCAACTTCCAAACCAGTAGACTTCACAATGATTTGGAAGCAATTTTCAGCATTGCCTTCATTTCATATTTTCTAGTATTAGTCCTAAATTTAACTATATAAATTGTTTGGGAAACTTGTTATAACTTTGCTTCATAAAATCAGAGGGGATTTTTGTAGAGGAAGATATGTTTTTATTGTAGATACGACTAGTTGTCATTTTTTTGCCCTGAACAACATTTTTCATGTCTAGTTAAGTCGGGAAATTTAAATGTTTGTTACTTATTTGGTTGTGCGGGCATGTGAATTAATTAACTTTATAAATTGATGTCGCAATCAGTCAAAAAATCGTTAAATTGTCCGACCCAAATGAGTGAAAATAAAGTTTGAAAAAATCGTCAATAAGAGTTAAAATTAAATTTGAGTAAGAAACCGACAAATAGCTGAGGACAATTCTAAAAGGTTCGATTTTTTCAACAATTCCCTTCTAATTTTACTCCAGAACTATTCCAAATACACTTTTCAAAAATCTAGTCTGTACTATCGCGTTTATTTATTTTCCAAAAATCATTGATTTATGTTCCATCATTATTTTTTACTTTTTACTACTTTTCAAGCGATAAATGTAGTGCGATTTAAACAATCATTAAATGCGGCACGATTTTAAATCTGAAACATTTAATAGGCATTGCCGTGAAAAAAAGTGTATTTCTGTAAAGCGAAACGAACATAAAACAATGGGAAGCTGGCTAACAAGCATTCAGTGCATGGGTAACATCCGTAATGAACGTAAAATGGTCATCAATTTGACTGACGTGATTTTTATGAACTGGCTCACAAAACGTGTGAAGAAAGCGTATGTGGAGGTAAAATCGTTTTTAAAACCCACCTGGCTAGTTTGTCGTGATCATTTCTACTATTTTCTTTTCGTTTCTATAAAGAATAACAATGCTAACCTACTAAGGAAGCTAACTTAGCTCATTGAAAGAGAGCATGCTATTATGCGATTTGAATAGTGCTAAATCAAAAAAATCATGAGATTTTAGTATTTCTCTTTTGGGCTTTAGGCTATTTCTAAGTTTACGTAATATGAAAAATGTAAAATGTTGCTGAGACGACTACTCATCGTCAGTATACTTTATGGCGTTCGGATATCCTACATCCGTATGGTAAAATAAACTTTTTTATGCATCCTTATTGGTTTTTGTCATTTTTTAAATGTCGGTTTGTTAGCCAAACAGTAATTGCAGAGAACCTTTGATCAGTCATAATTGTTCCTAAAGAAAATAATAAATAAATAATTTGCATATAGTAACAGAGCAGACAAGATGTTTAGGAGTTTTCTAGTTTCTACTAGAAGACCAAACAGTAATAACTGAATATGATAGCCATAGTTGGAATATTGCTGATTTGAAATCTCAAGCAGCAAAATGAATTGATGATTATTAGAATAGAGACAAAGTAATAAAAGACCATAAGAAAATTATTGCGGAAAACCTGATTACGAGAACTATAAAAGCTAGACAAAACTTGAACAACTGTAAAGGGCCAAAGTCTAAAAATTGTAGTAAAATTAATGAAAAAGCTAAAAACTTTTATTAAAAAGTTTAGACGACTGTAACTGTGGCATGTACAACAAAATAAATTGAATCCAAAGCTCGACTAAAATGCCAATAATACATTCATAGAAAAGAGACAGAATTAATAAAATGTTAAGATTGAGAAATATTAATACTGGATTGAACTATCGCAATGCTTTGGCACATTTTTCGCGTTTTAACATACAATTTTGGAAAAATTACAAATTCGTAAAAAGTTCAACTGCAATAGTATACCAATTAGAGGAAGACTGTTCGATATACTAGACAAACTAGGAAACAAAATTAGAAAAACTACCTTAATTCGACTGAGGAATCCACCAAAAGTCGAACGCAGTCCAAGCATCCTCTAGCGGCGGCATAATGAAGCGCCAAAGTGGCATTTCCGTTGGGAGGACCATGTGGTTCCCCCACTGCGGTCGCGGCACCTTTTTCCAACGCGGGCATGCCGCCGCAGCTGCCGATGGTGCTGCCCTCTCTTGACTCTGCTTCCCACAGTAGCCAGCGCAGTACGTTAAGACGACCGTACCTGAAACAAGTGGTACCTGTTAATAGACAACTTCACCCGTAGATGGCGCCAGCTTTCTAGGTTTAAGCGATAACAAACGTAGTACTAGAAACTGGAAGATGGAACCATGTAGCATTTGCCACATTTATTTTCTTAAATTTAAATATTATTCTCATTTACAATGACAGCACTTAATTTGCGTGACTCAGGCTGAATTTTGTATTTGATAAAGTCTAAAATACATTGAAAAATTGAGGGTTAGTACCGGTAATACAATTGATTTTAAAACAATGAAATAATATAGGTTTCAAAGCTATAACCAGCATTAGGTGTTCGACCAATTAAATAAATCTGCATTATTGAGTAATACTCTTAAAACGGTAACGAAAAAAGTAAATAGGTACAGTTTTTAAAAGCAACCTTCTAGGTACTTGCTGTTCGTTTTGCTTAATGAAAATATTGCATATTACCGTTTAAACGGTTAAGGCGGTTATGAAATGTTTATAAATATTGTCGATTTAGATTCAGTCAAAATATATGGACGAAAATGTTTCGATTTTATCTAAATTCATGATGTAATAAAATATTAGACTTTCACATTCACATACTTGAAATGTTTCATTCAAAGCCACGAAAACTTCTCAACCGATACTTTGACTTGCCGTAAAAACTTACATAGTCTGAATAATTGATAAAATTACACAAAGCAACAAAAGATTCTATAAATTTATTCTAAGATTGTATTTTTTTAGAAAAAGCTATAATTTATATTATAAGACAATTATATAATTTATATTATAAGACAATTATAAGACATTCAGAATGGTTTAAAACTAAAAGTTATCGAATTTCGCACCAAAACAACGTTTTCAACATCATTAGTGTGAAAACTGGTGTTTTCTGAATATTTCGTTCTAAAAAATCAATGATAATAACAATAGTTTACTTTATTTCGGCAGCATTTTGCAAAATAATTGTTTTGGATTAAATTTTGCGGCAAGAGCTTTCGATTTATTAAGCACAAACTGTGCATTGTAATTTCCAACGTTTTCCAACCAAGACGTGGTAGAATGTTTTAATTAAATATTAGTCTTACAAAACGTGGAAGTGAAACAAGTAGTCAAAAGTGGCAAAAATCAACTGCATCAAACCGCTCAACGGAAGCTTAGTTTTGCATCCAATTAAGTTCGAAATTCTCATGAATAGAAAGGGCACAAAAGCACGCATCATAATGCACTCAAATTAATATTGAACATTTTTTCAAAATTATTAACTCAAACCTAGGGTCTAATCAAACATTTACTAACTGACCGGTGTAGGAACTATCTAGCAAGTCCGAATTAAGTATACCAAAAACGATTCATTTTGAAGTGATCTAATTTTCAATTAATAGCGTAAATAGTGTTTTTATAAACCTACATTAATATCTAATTTTTAATTTCACATGAGCAAAAACTAACAGAAAAAGGATATCAGCGTAGGCAATGCAGTTAGTTAATTGTTTTGAGAACCACATAAGTTAAGTTTACACAACGACCAAGAGAAGAGTCCTTATCGAGAGGCGTGGTATTTAAAAAGCTATATTTCGACATTACCAGTTGATTACGCACCTGATGTAGCAATCACTGTTTCTCTACCGAACAGAATTGTTTACTAACAATGTTTACATTTGGTATGAATAAATATCCAGGTTAATCCAAAGAAAGACATCATCGAGATGCTAATGATACCAGAATGTTAGAACATTTTTAATAAGGCCCACTTTCCAAGCATTGTTCGAGTGCCTGATGGCATCATTCAAAACATGTCCCATAAGACTATTCCAACCGTTAAGCCAAATCTTTATTAACCTGCATATGCAGAAGTCCCTTTTCTGTGGAGGACTGACCATTTCTGATAATTCCTCTATCTATCTAACTGCAAGTAACGGTTACCGGTTTTCGAGCTTGAGTTATTCAATCTTAATACTTCTAGCCCCAAGCTGCTATTTTGCTGATAGTTTTTTTGCTGTAAGGTCGTTCAGTGAACTTAGACGGTCGCTAACGTGTAGTATGGATGATCAAACAAGATACCTTCTATTGCGCAATGTGTGTCAAGTATTTTTAGCAACATTTCAGTTAATTTGCTTGAGATAACTGGAATGATCGGAAATAGAATAGACGCAGATTTGAATAGACTGGTAGTAAATTAAAATTGATTGATTTAAAATGGAAAAGTAGATACTAATTGGAAGCAATGTTTTCGCTAATTATATATCATTAAATATTGCAGTTGGGTTGATTTTTCCTTCCGGTTTTATGAAAGAATGTGATAAACATTGAAATTTTGCTTCAATGGCGTGGAATTGCACAAGAAGTAGTTGACTAATTCGATTATGATATGATACGGTTGAGAAAGACGGAACTTGAAGGGAACAAACAGCCACAAACAAATTTAATATTTACCAGTATTAATTTTTTTCACTATTAAAAATCCATACCTAAATTCCAATAAATTAACTGGTTATTTAACAAAGTACTCTTAATACAACATTAAAAAAACTTGAAGATGATTTTGAGAGCACCTTACAATTTTGCAAACTAATCAATGAACAAAATTAAACACAATTTAAAAATAAGATTTTAGTAATTTAAAGTTTAATTCAATATGAATGTTTTTCGGACCATGCAACATGTTTTGCAGTGATTGAGAGAAATAACACATATTCTATATAGCATGGGCCAAACTTTTTGATCTGAATTTTGAAGGCAGTTCAATGTAGAGTACATTTAATGCAAGAAACTATTTATATTCCATTTTCTACTAGCGTTGACACCCAATTGCAAACATATTTTTGTTTCTTTTTGCATCCCGAAATAAGTCATTATTAAAAGCTCAAACAAGTAATATTGGAGTGGTCTTATTTTCCAGACTCCATTTGAACCAGATCAAATCGATCCGGATCAAAATAGTTAAATGGCTTGCTGGTTCAAATAAAATCGAATAAGAGCACAAACAATTTACTCGTTTCAGATTTTAATGACTACTTGTTTTGGGTTGCAAACTCTGTAAGGCACAGCGGGTAAAACTCTGTAAAAAGTTACATAATCCCTTGAAGGGTTTGCGCCTCAGAAGAAATCACAAATTAACACTGAAACGAGAGATATTTGTCTGCCGTTGTTATTTAGATTCCATTTGAACCAGAAAGAAGTTCAACCACATGCATTAGGCATTTGTTAGTTTCAATACTAAAGCAACCCTTCAAATGTAAGCAGCGAATGCAAAAATTCTTGTGTATCATACCTCAACCAATAATGATTTTTAATGAATTTTTGGTACACCCATTTATTTGACACTCACAATTTTTTCGATTTTCGTCTAATGATAGATAATTTTCGTGTAAATCTTTCAAAAAAAAAGGAATTCCCGAATTTAACTAATTCTGTTCGATACTTGGCAAGTACAATGTCATTAAATTATTTTTCCAAACTCACAAATTAGGATTTCGTTAATTTTTGATAACAGCAAATAATGCAACTACCATTTACTCATTAAAACTTGAAATCAAGTGTTGATAGAAATGAGCATTTAATGAAAAAAAGTCATAGCACAAAAAGTACCTAATTAATGCAGCAAAATTTCATATTTTCCAAGTTTTCTGAAAAAATCGTTTAACAAACTTAATTTGCTCGACTTTAAATGGGTATAACGGGATATTCGTGTAGGAAAGCGGGCACGAGGCAATTTGAGTTTCAATATCGTTATCTCTTAATTGATATTGCACATTGTAATTAGCGGTAACGCACAATTAACACTGTAAATATACCGTAGCCGACTAACTAAGAGAAATTGTTAACTTTTCAATCAAAAAAGTGATAAGTTGTTAACATTGGCTAAAATACTTATTAGCGTATCGTGTATTTGAAATTTCGAGTATGTATTCTGTTTTTCGAGGATGCAGGAAGACGTCGCCTTTAGCTTTAAACTGCAGTGTTTATAAAATATTTTCGGAGAAAGCCACAATGCAGGTGCATGAACACTTAAATACGTAGATGATGGGTGGTTTAAAAATAACAATTTTGTGTTGCTTTTCAGATGAAATCTGACAAAACTTCTCGGATATTGTTATTAGTACGTTACTGAGGTCATTACCATTATGTTAGCCCCTGTTATTATAATATTCAGGTCAGTGCAGGTTTAGCCATTGTATATTTTACAATGATAGGCTGATAGCCATCAGCCAGACATTATTCTAAGGTCACTGCTGAAAATCACAACAAAAGTCGGTGTATTATTATACGTTACAGTAACCGTAACCGCTTCCGATCATTTTTATATTTTATGTCTTTCCAAGTCTTTCTTTAAAAATAATTAGTGGATTTGAAAGACAACACTTATGACTTAAAGGGCATTAGATTTAGGATGAAAGCACAAAGTGAAAAACAGAAACTTTTATAATAAAAAATAAACAGCTGAAATAATAATGAGCGATTATATTTTCATATTATTTTGAAGAAAAATATTTCTATCAGAAAAACTGAGTAGTCTAGCGCGTAATAGCAAAAAAATTAAAATTAGTAATAACTTTATACCTTTAAATACAATTTGCGAATTTTATGAATAAATGTTCTTGTTGCTTAAAGTATGGTGCGATTGAACCAACACATGTATTTAAAGCATATGTTWGTCGAAGTCGAAATTGTGTAGAAGTTTATTATAATTCAACGTATCAGGAAATTCAAGGACATTAATCTTAAAGGGCCCTTAAAATTCCCTTTCAATGGGGCTTTTCCGAATTTTCTGTTTTAATAGAAATTATTTATTCACGTACCGGAAATTGGAATTAGACGCATTATTCTTTTTTCAATGAATTCATTGCATTGCTCGCTTCTATTTTACGGAAATGAAGTGGAATTTTAGGTATTCTGAGAACACACTCGCATATGAGGTTTCTAGTGTATTTTTCAATGAGCTCCTCCTCCCTTCCTTTTTATTATCAAATTGAAGTAGAATTTTAGGYGTTTTCAAATTGTTGATTTCTTTTAAAAAATTGACCTCCATCTTCACAGGAAKTTTGTATCAAACTTGAAATTTTCACATTCGTGTTTTTTKGATTCAATTCATAGCTTWCGACACAAGAACCTCCCCAATATGCATATAAAGKGTTTGGGTCTATAATAACGAAGTTATCGACGGTTAAAAATCGTGACCGCTCAATAACGCTTTAAAATCCGGCGAAACTGTCAATTATTTTAGATTCTAGAGGGTTTTTCAACCAGCTTGTTGCATTATTTGCTTCCCGTTTTGACTCAGTGAAGTAAACCTTTAGGAATTTTGACAAATTAATATTAAAAAAAAAATCGCCTTCCACACCACCTATGAAATTTTCGATCAAAAGTGAAAATTACACGTACTGATTTTCTGGGCTCTATACATAGCTTTCGATCTCAGAAGATTTTCTTTCTGCAAATATAAAATGTTTGAGTCTATAATAAGAAAGATATCATCGGTTAAAGATCGTGATCGCTCAAAACGCTTTAAAATCGGCCCAAACTCAATTATTTTCAATATGAAGCTGCCAGTGTG
The DNA here is from genome assembly GCF_020466585.1 of Dendroctonus ponderosae. NCBI lineage: Eukaryota > Metazoa > Arthropoda > Insecta > Coleoptera > Curculionidae > Dendroctonus > Dendroctonus ponderosae. The sequence goes on along the minus strand of NW_026018165.1, from coordinate 8,370,625 downwards.
TTTTTCAACGAGRCTGTTACATTCTTTGCATCCATTTAATGAAAAAGAGGTAGATTTTTATATTTTGAAACAATTTTATTTTTTGAAAAATCGGCATATGAAAATTTCTGYCGAAATTGAAAATTTGACATGGGTGTTTTTTGGGTTTAACYCATAGCTTTCGATCTAAGGAGCTCTCCATTACGAATACATGAAGTGTTTGGGTCTATAATAACAAAGTTATCGTCGGTTAAAAATGGTGATCGCCCCAACACACAATTATCTGAAGTTTATAACGTTTTTTTCAATAAGCACGTTATATTCTTCGCTTCATTGCCATTAGGCAAATTTTGGAAAATTACTTTTAAATAATTGTATTGAGCGCACAAGCTTATTTACTGTTTCTGCAGGATTTTATTTTTATTGATACACCATTTTAAGCTTCTTTTAGTGAAGATTAATTCCTATCATTATTTCGATTAAATAGCCACATTGATCGGTTGTTTCCTCTACACTAAAGGGCATTTAATTATTTCAACAGTTTAGTTCTTTATTTATATAGTATTTTATTGTATTTAGTGGAACTATAATTTGCAAAAATAATATTTTTTTCTAAAGCGGTTTGGATTAAGTTTTTTTTTCAAAATTGTGGTCCCACTTAAATGCTCATCAGTTTCAGGCCATACACAAGTAGTCTTATACTCATTTTAATCTTCCTTACTTTTTACAGTATTAGCATTGCTAACAACTCTGTAAAACAAAGAATTTTATTGTTTTTAGTCATTTTTAATGTATTTACATTTTACAAAAAAATCACATTTGCAAAATAGTAACACGCTTTCCAGTACAGTCAGTTCCGCTATTTATTTATTAATATTTAAATTGATTCAAATTATGTATACATTATAATGTTTATCTGTCTGTTAAATTATAAAATCATATTTAATGGGCTTATTTTTAATTAGCAAACTTTTACTTACAGTTTTAAAACTTCACAGCTAAATTCATTTGTAGTAACGGTTTCGAGCTCATTCTGACCTCTATCTGCTACAAAGATTTCCAATATTTTTATTTTGCCACTGGTCAAATAATGGGCGTACATTACTAATTAATCTACACAAAAGTAAAAACAACTAGTTTTGCGTAATTTATAAAGTGAATAAAAATTTATATTGTTTCTTTTGCAATTTACATATATGCTAAATTATTTGTGATTCGAGTTTAATCAAGGCAATGTAGGTTCATTAGCATTCCTGTGTTTTTAAAAACATCAAACTTTAAACGAAAAATTACTCCTGCCCTTACTGTACTACCTACAGTAAATATCGAACACATTTACTTAAAAAAATGACACATTTTCTCTCCATAAAATCCCACTAAATATTAGCGGTTCAAATAAAAACATTTTATTATCCAATCAAATAAATATTTGATGAGATTTCCTACTGACCTGACCAACAGTGACTCCAGTCTGTCTTAAGCAAATTCAAACGGTAGGAATCCAGTAACGTCTCAAACGGTATCGTTAATCAATGCTCGAATTAACCGAATAATGTGGCAAAGTAGTAGCACCGAACCAACATGTGGTACGCGCAAACTTAAAGGAAATAATAGGAAAAATGTTAAGAGATCTGCTGCAATGAGAATTCCGCATTTTAGTAAGAACATTATGAGAAATGGTCGACTAACTAAGAGATGCGTTATTTAATACTATTAGAGACGTTACGCGTGCGATAAAAGCACCGCGTTTAGATTTGCAGTTATCAAGTAGTACAAGTTTATAATTTCATTACCAAAATTTCTTATGAAGGAAAAAATACCGGACATTATCCGAATATTACTAAATTAAAACAAAAACTCAAAAAGCTTATGTTTGGTTTAGAGGAGAAAGAGCACAATTTTCAAAGCTTCGAGCAAACACAACCAGCATTTAGTATTCATCATAGATTTATTGATAATTAGTTGCACAACTTTCAACGCATTTTCAGGATATAACAAATAAAAACTAACCGGAAAAACGTGAAGACTGGAGCAGATAGTTAAACATAAATAATTAAACTATCATTTCAACATAATTTATCAGCACTGTCTGCGCTAAGATGTAGGATGCCTTCAGCACAAATATTTCCTGCTTCTTCTTTTGTATATATTTTTAATTTGAAGTTAGTTAAGTTGTTATTGATGACAGCCTTCGTATTGAGAAGGAAATACACAAGGTAAATACAACTGAGCATTTAAAAAATATGAAGGCCAGGCAATAATTGAAATTATCATCTTTTAAATATTTAAAAATACTTGCCCGATTTGTAAATCTAGTGAAAGTTAAACTTTTTAGTTTTTCAACAATGTAGTACTTACTACTCTCATAAGTTGGAGTAAGTGAACAATTCCATATGTAGCAATAGTAATTTATGTTTTCAATATCAGATAACAAAAGCAATAAGGCAGATTTATTGCTCAAATTTTATTTTCAGATACTAATAATTTATAACATCATTAAACATGTAAAGATGCCATTAACGATTGTCGTGATAAGTAGAAAGTGAAACCTATTTTTTTATTTCCATTTTAGACTGAAAAATTACACAAACGCAAGTCGATTTCGATCAACATCTGTTGTTTTATGGCGGTAATTTTCATACGTTGCAACCAAGCAATGAGCACTTTCTCTATTGATGGTTAAATATTATTTATTATATCTAATTTGACTGCCATTAGCATCAAATCTAGGACTAAGAATTTACTGAGTTTGGGAGCAACAACTAAATTTGAATGAAAGAGAGAGAATGGACACAGATGAAAATGTGTTCATTATGTGTTACAGATGTTTCTATCAGATGGCTTGGTGCTAATTTAAATAACAAAGATGACTTGAATAAATAATACCAAATCGCTTGAAATATGTCTTAATTAAAAGGAAGTTGTCTTAGACTTTTCAGTAGTTTTATTTTGAATATGAATGGGGCAAATAAATAGTAGCTTTTTTTAAGGAAACTTATTTTGCAAGTGGAAAAATTAGAGCTGATTCCATCATGAACAAAGCACAGAATTGAACCATTTGTAAAAGTTGACGAAGACAAACAAGTATATACAAATACAAAATTGGAAAAATCATTACTACGCTCAATTAGAAAATAAATTTTGTAGAAATACGCTCCCTTAAAACTGCAGAATGTTATAGTTTACATAAACAAACTGGGACAAGATTGAAGTGAAAATCACATGAACTACGAGAAAACCAAGACGAGGCCAAAGAACAAATAAAAATGAGAAAAAAGTTACAAAATTACAGATATTCCTAAAGCCCAGAAAATCTCCCAAAATTATTGAGAATGGCTTCTCGATCAAAGGAAAAAAACGGGGAGAAATATCCTGGCATCTTTTAATGGAATAGAGCGTAAAGAGAGAAAACAGGATAAATACAAGCATTAAGCAATATAATCTCAATTTTACGTAAACAAATTGGAGCAATATTAAATTGTAATTAAACCAGCTTAAAAAATTGTTTGTATATTTGCAAAAACTAAAATTGAAGCAACAAACTGCACAAAATAAGAAAACAACAACCGATTAAAAACGTTTTGAACAAATCGTTAGAAACTCTGTGGCCATAAACGCATTAAATGTCAAAAAGCATAAAAGTCGATACATGCGAATTGTGGCATTAGGAACAAGAAAAACTAGAAGTAAATATGATAAATGTGTTAAAAACATATTTAATAATTTTTTAGATTTCATGTAACTTTTTTTGTACTTTGCCCAATTGAATTAATTGAAAGAACATTTTCTTCATAGTATTCACGACCTAGAAACCTAAGAATAATTACCAAAAATACAAGTTTCCACTCATTTTATTTGTTGTAACAAAATTGGTTTAAATTAGGAACTAATTCATACGTCGCCACAAATGTAATAGCCTCATTAACCTACCTATTAACTCATGTTTGTAGTTTTATACTACATACAATTTAAGCACCATTATTAACTAGATCATCGTTTCATCGTATTTTTAAATGATGTTCATATTGTTTATCGACATTTCAAAGCGTTGTGGATAATAATTTTAACTCACGTTTCGCCATCCCGAATTGCTTCCATCTTCAGAGGTGTTTCATTCGTAACCATTGAACTGAGTACGAATTTTAGTTCAGTGTAAGCTCTCGAGCGAAACTCCTCTGAGAATGCAAGGCAGTCGGGCTTTCGAAACGCTCGGTAGAAATCATTTTTCACGGCAGAGTAAAAATTCTAAAACCTCACCAATTTCAAGCAATTTTCCAATATTCAATGTTATTTACACTACATCTTGTTTTTAAGGATTTATTGTTGTTCGATTATAGGCAATTTTGTGTTAAAACTGTCTGGTTATTAAATCTGGTATATAATTTGTGCAACTTTCTCGCGTGTTTTTAACTGTTACGTAACAATATTAATAACAAACAACTTTATTAGAAATTGATTTTTGATATTTGAAAAATTAAATAATTAATTTTTATTTTTATGTTAAATGTAACTAATTTCAAATTTCTTTCTTCAAATTTCATTTGACTATTAGCTGTTTTCTTCTTGTTCTATGATGACTTGGGTTCAAATAATGAACTTTCAACCGTAAACCAGCTACAAGAAGGTTTTTTCAGTAATTGTTAGATTTAGATTGAATTAAATTGAAAAAATTTAATGGATAGAATGAGAACTAATTAAATGATATAAAAATATCATTTTCAAAGCTCTGATTTAACCGGTAAAAATTATCAAAAAGGAACATAAGGCATAAGCTAAAGTTGAGAATAAAAGCCGCAATAACAGTTATTCTTCATGAGCCAAATAAATAGCAATTTTTTGAATAATAAAGATTCAAATGATAAGTACTTAGATGATTTAATGACACCATTCTGCGGTAGATTCATTATGTACAATTAAATTCGGAAATTATTGATGCCCGACACATATTAATAGAATATTCTTAGATCTATTACTTATGAATGATAATTTTATACATTATAATTTCGCGTAATTCGCTCAGAAATAATTGATTGCAACTTTCTAGTGGCTACATGTTACAGTGATAAATCTTCATGTTATCAATTTTGAGAATTCGCCTTAGAATAAATAATGTAAGAAGCATTTTCGATAAAAATTCTTATCGTCAATTCGTCGCAAGAGGCCAGGATGCAATCCTCGTAATCAATCAAACGGTAATTAGCAAAAAACAAAGTCAATGATGAATTATAGAGATTATTGCCAATAGAAAACAGGAAGATAATTGATATTTAGAAGAATATACTTTCGAATCGCGTCAAAAATATACTCTTAATTAATCAACAACATTTTATATTTTAATTAGTTTTATAGTCTTATAATATATATTATATCTTTAAAACAATAAAACTTTATAAGTACATTTACTTATGTGTATCAACATTAATCAATTTGGAAATTTGAGCACTAAGCACTACAGCTTGGTGAACTCAAGCGCAGACAAATGTATAAATGTACTTTCTCAAATATAAAATTCTGCAAAACAATGCTGTAAATGAACAAAAATTGATTAAAACAGCATGTTAGGTACCAGGCAACAATTATAATATAAACGGCAATCTCACTTCCGGTAGTCAGCGACCGGAACAGTTGGTTTACATACATCATAATTTTAGGCCAGGATGAGCACAACTTCACTATGTCGAAATTATTTGTATTTTTTTACGCGAATCGAATTCTTGCCGCAATTAGGTTTCAGAAATATTTCGGATTGCTTTGCATTTTGAAACCCGAACCTCAGTATGGTATATAACAATCCATTTCAGTGGCAGAATGAGGATAACTAATGTTACTGCTCATTTTCATTGCTGCCATATGTCGCTATACTCTAATTACAACAAATGTTTATGAGTCTGTTGGAATCGTGTCAAAGTTGTTTGATAGTATTAAATTTCTAATTGAATGCTCTGGGATTAACCTGAGAATTATTTGCTTACTTACTTACTATAAATTTTATTTCATAAACTTAGCTGTTTACAATTCAGCATTACCTCATGTTTTGAATTTTGATAGACGTTTTCCCATTTCCAATCCTCCTCTGCTCCTCATGCATCCTATTTATATTTCTCCTCATATCCTCTATTTCACCACTAGTTTTCCGAGCACTCTGTTTAACACTATCAATCTTCGCCATCATTCCTTTGTCGTCTTTAATTTTTTTCCCAATCCGCAACGAAAGCATAATCCTTATTCGTACGTGTCTGATTATATATTTTTCTGTTTTCGCTTTATACTTTAAAACTTCATCATTCCTATGAGGCAGCAATTGATATTTGTTTCTTTTGGAGTTACGAGATGAAAAATTTGGCGATCTTGATGATGGTCTTAAAAAATCAATAAAAATAATGTTGTACATCAATACGGAGTGACTGACTTAATTAAGAAACTTAAATTGGAAAAAAAATTTTGCTTTAAAACCATATTCTGCAAATTAACTCATCACTTCAATAAAACATCTAACAAAATGTATTAATGCTTCTGCCATTGGTTTCTTCACCTTTTCATAAATATTACTTTTAATAAGATTTATTTTTTACCTATTGATGTGTGTAGATTGTCGATGAATTTCAACATCCTTTGTGTGATTGCTGTGGAAATCAACAAAATTTTGCTCAGCTGGCACATAAGCCGGATTGTAGTAAATGTAACTTAACGAATTAAAATTGCTTTCATCTGAACACTCCAGAATGGCTTCTTCGTGGATATTTGACTTTGCGTTCAATGTGTTATGCAATGCGATGTTTTTTCCTAGAGAATTCTTGCTGCAGCTACGTTTAGCTGCCGTTTGCTTGAGCGGTGAGGTTTTGGGCTCAATTGGAGCTACCAAAGGGTTCAAATAGCTTGGATGCTTTGTTGAAGAAACTTCTTTGCTGGTAGATGCTGTCACTCCGTACAGCTGGTTAACAGTGAATTTGCCGTTATAGCTTGACGACTTTGATCCCAGTATTTTAATGTGTTTTAGGCCTTTCCACATGTCTTTTAGAATACTGTGCTCCTCTTCGGCTTTTTGCAGTAGCTTTTCTTTATAGACGTTCGGTAGTTGCAGATCGTGATACCTGCTGTTTAAAACACTTTTAGATTCAATTTTAAACTTTTCCCTGTAGTTTTCCGATATTTGCTCAAATATCTCAGTTATATTTTCGTTGCGTTCTTCCGCCGTGTCATGGTAAAGGAGATTGTTTGTAGACTTTTGTTGGCCGATAGAGGCCCGAAGCTGAGTTGAATTATCTCGATTATTATCGTCGGTTTGATTTGATCCCAAAACAATCGCCTGCTGCCCTTCCATGTTGCTGATGATCGAAATCAGATCCTCCACATTGGAGATGGATGAACTGTCGCTTGCATCCTCTTCTTCAGCCTTTTCGCCATCAGTTTCAATTTTATTATAAGTGGCATTGTCCATTTTGTTCATCCCCAAAGACAGCATATGACTCCTGTTATGTACCCAGCCCTTAGATATAGTCCATTCTTTTAACCAGGCGGGTTTGGAAAAATCTGGTTTGGAAATGAAGGACTTTTTGGGCTTTAGTTTTACCATTCGGTGGTTGGAGGTGACTCGGAGCTTTTGGTTTTTTGCAACCGAATTTGGGGACCAAGCTTTTCGTTTAGTTAGGCACATACGAAAAATGCGCCAGATATCATAAGCATTTTTCATATTTTTTCAAACCATGAGTAATTTATTTGTTCCAAGTGGTGTGCGTGGTTTCGAAGGAAATTGCACACTGTGATAAAATAATTCAATGGGGTCGAACTTTCCTAACAAATTGTGCAAACATAACTACACATTCACAGGCCTGATTCGCCACAAATATAATCTTCACACATTTTATTTAAAGCAAACAATGCTGCTATTTGTTGCTCCGTTTCAAACGGTTTGTCCGACACTTCTTGTGATTACCGCAATTTTACCATTTAGCTTATAGAGCTTAAGAAAATCCGATTGCAAAATAACTAGCAAAATTTTTATAATAATTTAAATTGAATTAATTATTTGACTGTGTACGGACGAAGGAATCCGGATTTAAATACACGTCAGATCAGACTAAATGAACAAGGGAGCCCAAAAATGAAAACCAGAAAAACGGAAGTACCATAATACGGGTGACTGATAGGAGGAACCCCACTTTGTCCCTTTTTCTTCATGCTTCAATGCGGCGCCACTGACTGATACATATTTATTTGTTGACGGTGTATTACAATAGTCAATAATTGAAGTGGTTTTAAAAGTTTGATGTGGATTCGAATCTTTTTCGGTTGCATAAAATACAAGCAAAACCAGATATAATTAATCTCTAACATAATTATTTGGAAGCCATCTTTAAAGGATCGTAATACAATAATTTCAAATATAAATGTTACTGATATTAGTCCAAATTCACATTTAGTCAGGTACTAGAGATATTCACCATTATGAGATGAATAAAGAAGTCCCGCAAATAGAAAATATAATATACAAAGAAAAACATTAATCTTCATATCATATATTATAATTAGATGAAACAGAAAAGGAGCTAGGTTATTTAAAATTATCTAAGAGGGGAAATAACGATAATTTATTGCAAATATCTTATATTTCTTTTACAAGCAAATGATTAATTTCTGTCTGCTATTTAATACTGTAGAAACTGTCTGAAATTGTTGTGATATGAGAACAGATGTGGTACGGATCATACACTGCTCTAGATAGCTTATGAATGTTTAGAAAATAACATTTATTATATAAAATCATGTCAAGCTACATTCATATGCACAAAAGGCAAGCAGGCCCAGAACTAGTTATATTTTATTGTAGACTATAGCATATTCATGGAATCAAATTCAGTGGTTTTTCCTATTAACTTAAATAAAACACGATTGGTTCCCAAAAATTCGGCGTTTAGCTTCTAAGCCGCAAAAATCTGATTGTTTCTATTAACATTTTCGTTTTAAAATTTACTTTACTTACATTATTACGCTTACAAAGCTGACGTTTAAATGTATCATAATATAGTATAAATATGAATTACTTAATCCTACTGAAGCTGTATTAAATTACTTTAGATCCTTTACTACCGCTCTAGAAATAGGTGGTTTTGAAGGATCTTTTGCTTATTCTTTTCTTTAGTATTAATTTGCCACGTGTTATGATATATTTATTACACACAATAACTTTCATAAAGGTGGTCCAATTAATTCATCCAATGAGCACAAAATTCACATTTATTTTCATATTGCCCAACATTTACAAGTTGATGAACCCTGTTCAGACTCCATTTCTTTCAACCCATACCAAAACGTGCTAACAAGATGACCGTGAGAGAATGCTTTCACTTGCAAAAGATTTATTTCTTCGACCCTTTCATCGTCACAGTGTCATTATCATTTCGTCAATGACTATGGGAATGTTTTGTAATATTTGAATCACAATACGCTCTATTTTTTCCATGCGATGTCTTCCTCCATTAATTAATTGAATTCATTCAATTGGTTCAAATTGTGAATTGATGTAGTTAGTGGATGTTAATGAATGGTGTTTCAAGTGATGATGATTTAATTTGCAACTCTCAAATAATTGGATAATTTTTCTTCATCGCTCGGTTGTTAGTTTGAATTAGAAATTTCAGTTCTCAAGAACATACTGCGAATGCAAGGAATACATGTTTGAAAGGGTGTAATATTTCTACGTCGTACTTGTATATATATATATTTGCACTTATTTTGTTGTGAACGTTAAAATATAATAAAAATTGCATGTTCTTACGGTTGTACTTTATTTTACCTTATATTACAAAAGTGTGACTGTCTCCAGCTAGGATTTTCCTTTAGGATTTATTAGGATGCCCTTATTTGTTTGGTAATGAATCTAGACTTTTTCATTTTCATTCTTAATTTCGTTAATTACCTTTGATTATTCCAGTTCAACTCCAGCAGAATTGATAGCTGAATTTCTCCTAATAATTAGTTAAAACTTTCTCTAAAAATGGATAAAAGCCTTATCGTTTGTCTCCGTGTCATAATAGATGTACCACGTCTGCCGATGTTACAATCGCAAAATTGAATGAAACTAAATTTATTATTTCATTTAAAAACCATTATTAATAAGAGCTTGTATAAAGACTTAAGAGAATGTTGTTGCATTTTCGTATTTGTTATGCAAGTTTATTACTTGTACCTGCAAAATTCAAAGACTAGTAAAATCCTTAAAACGTTTCGAAATATCATAAAACGACAATTAAATATTGACAACCTTAGTCGACCATGATGCTTTTTTAAATATATTGCTGGAAATCTCCACGAAGTAAACGTGAAAGTAATGAACTATTATCCTGTAAACTTTGGGCAATGCGGTATCAACTGTGCATATAAATTTTGTTCTGTTTTAACCGAAACATTCTGAGAAAATTAATTGCTGAACATCCCGTTTAGAGCGCGCATACAATTTTGGGTAAACCCGATCATTAAACTTGGAATGACCACCAATTTAGCATTATTAAGCAGCATTCAGTTATTCGTAATCAATCATATGAAGACTCTTAGTTCTCTTCCTATGTTGTTTTTGTATGGATGAGAGGAAGCGCCAACTCGCAAGTGTTACCAACTCTTCAAACAACTTTCTTCAGATCCGATCACGATTTCACAAAATATCTGGGTCCCCAGACAGCCTGAGGACGCCACTTGGTGGACACCTGACTAGACAGATTTATACCTATTTGATCGCTTTAGAAATCTCACTACAGCATCAAAGCTGATACTCAGCTAGTTTTTGTTGCTCGATTTAATTGTTTAGTAATTGTTACGTGCCGTTCAAGAAAAGTTTCTTTTTTCGATTTCATTCGACTTGAACTATTGGCGTGTTTTCTGGGGAAATCTAAGTGATTTCTTGATTTTCATTAGTTCAATATCCTGTTTCTGAACATGCAATTGCTGTTTTCAAGAGGGAATATTCAATACTGAATACATATAACATTTTCTAAATACATGCACATGTTTTATAACAGTTGCATCTTCAAGAAAAGTTAATTAGCCCCATGGTTAAATGACGTTTGCATAAGAAATGCATCACTTCCCTTCCGAAGGAACCTACATTGTTCTTTATAGTAAATAATAATATTATACGATTAATTCAAAATGTATTTTGTATTGCGATTTAAATCATTATGAGAATTATCGGCAAATAAATCGCACCAACGCAATCCAGACAACAGGAAGAAATTCAATGATTTAACGAGTAAGAACCTTGTCCCAAACAATTGAAATCCAAATTAATTAACAATTACGACGAGATCGATGTACCCTGACTGGTGCTATGCTGTTCAATTTATGAACTGCACTGCGCGTAAAATGTAAAAAATTGTAAATGTAAACATTTGTTGGAATTTTTGGGTTTACAGTATTTAGCAGATGAGCCAACAATTAATTAAATAAAGAACAAAATGTGTTAAGCTTTCTTTTAAGCCTCTAGTGTTTAGATGACGCGAAAACTAATTTACAAAACACTTTCTCTGATACTTGAGCAGCAAAGTCAATTTTTCAGTAGCAAATATGGGTTTTATGCTCTGTTTTATTGCCATTTGTAAAAACATTGAAAGTTACGGGAAATCGAATGGTATTTATCACAGTAGCACTAGTGGCAAATAAGTGATTCCTCACATTTGCACTTTAATAAATACGTCTATAATTGAATTTTCACCAATCAGTGATTGATAGATTCAGCATCCAAGTGCAAGTGAAATTGTCTCCATTAATGGACCGTAAACAGGCAAATGAAAGTGTCACAATTTTTATTATTGCACTTTAAAGTGGCTACAAATTACAATGTTTAAAAGCAATGTTCTTAAATGTTATTACGGTAAATTACAAGCTATTATATGTGCATAGTTTCTCGTTATTTTTATTTAGGTATCCACATGATTTTCAGGATTTCACTTGTCGCCTGGCAATAAAGCCAGATTTAACATGTTACTCTTCTAATTTTTATTTTATCAATTAATATTATATTAAAGTTGATGATGGAAAATTATATTCTTCTTTCGCTTGCTATGCATTAAAGATTTATAATGTAAGAGCAACTACAATCATAAAATACTGTCATTAAACATAACCATTTTTAAAAGCTACAGAAGTTATAAAAAGTGGTAAAATAGCCATTAAAACGCAAATTTTGAACCGAAGATGGTGCTAACTATTCGACCGCAGTTAGTTACCATAATTAGTATTTCAAATACGCCATCAGTTCGATTAAAAAGTGGCAAGACAACTACACATTAATCAAATAAAGACCTTATATACAAAACCGCTATGCAACTTATATGGAATATAATTGTTTTTGCCTTTAAACAATGCAGAATACAAACCTGTTCAATTGCTTGGCACGTTAAAGCAGAATATTACATTTCTTAGTAATTATGTTGATTATTTTCTTGCTAAATTGGATATTACACAGCAGAATTATAATAAAACATATATAAGAAATCGTTATTAGATGCAGAAGTAGTTATTATACATAATTCCAATACTAACTACCACGGAATCTATGTATTTGATCGGGATTTTGCTATGATACAGCAATTAATTACAAAGTCATTAAAATAGCTATTAAAATTAGCATAGAAATTCGAAATCGTGTTACTTTCTTATCATTTTATTGCCGTATTTTTACAACATTAATATACTCCAGGGTAACCATTTATTTCAGTTTATTTTGTCAGATTTTAAGTAATTAGCCAAAGTTTCTTAGAATTTTTTGAATTTGTGATGACCACATATATTGTGCGAAATGAACTTAAGAGTTGCGATTTTGGTTTAGTATTTCATACATTTTTCAAACATTCGGAAGCTTTAAAATTTTGTATATATTTTCGTGCCTTCAACTAAGATTTTCGGAAAGTGACTGTGAAGTTTTCAATATCTTTTCTTGGTACACTTTCTTGCATTCCAATGAAGGGTTCTTCTAGTTGCATCAACACTAAATTTAATTACTACAAACCTCATCTCTGATGTTGTCAAAGTATTTTTGAAGCTGGTGAGTTTGCCCGTCTTTTAGGCCATGGTGGAAATTAAAATTTTCCAGGCGTTTCGCATTTGCGAGAGTCTTACATCTTCAGAGGTGATTTGCTTAACAACTTAAACTCGGTTAATGTCATCAGTGCGTCCAGTGTAACCTTTAGAGCAAATCGCCTCTAAAGTTGCTAGTATCTCGCACTTGCGAAACGTCGGGAAAAAATTACTTTCCAGGATAGTTTAAAATCCCTAAAAGCTCACCAGTTCAAGAAATGGCCACGAAAGACTAACTCGTTTAATAAAGTACTTTTTTCAAAATCTGTTAATTAATATTTAGTTACAAGTCCGGGTAAAATAACTACTGGTTATGATAACAAATGAAATAAAGTTCCGTTTTGAATACTTATCAATTTTCACTTTAACAGTAAATCGTTCAAAATAGATTGCAAAGTATTATTATTATAAAATTGCCAAAGTGAACTAAACTGAATGAAACGAAAATATCCATCCATGCCATAATCTATTTTAGCTGGGTGAGCCGTAAATAAAACACAATTTCTCACTGAAATTAATTACTAATTTCAATAAATTATATATAAATTCACCTAATCATGTGTGTAAGTGTTTTCGCTGAATAACTAAATGTAAATAAGGCATTGAATAAATTAGCCCCAACATGTGGTTGTTGCAAACAATACAGTTTTGAAAACCCGAATTAATTAGGTACTGCTGTAATTGTACTAAAACCTGCCTTTAAACTAAAAAAATATTAACTTGACAATGATCTACTTGGTTTATTAATGTAAATCCCACGAGCTTGCTCAGCTAAGTTTTTATATAATAATAAAGCTACTGTAATTAACCTAGTTATCATGTAATCAATTTTTTTGTACAATAATTGGCGTTTTGCGCGTAAATAAATTAGCCAGGTCACTTACTGTAGCTAATTCAATCTTCATTGTTACTTTATTTATTACAGCTTTACTACCACTGGAATGCTTTCTCTATCAGCGACACCCGCAGACATTCAAATATTTTGCTGGTTAATTTAAGTTACCACGAAGAAGGATTAATTGCATAGCTAACTTGCCTAAACCGTATCATAAACCGTAGATTTTGGAATCAGTACTTTAACAACCGTGGCAAATAAGCAATTAACTGTTTGGAAGTAATCGTAATTTAATTTTATCAGAATCGAACATTTTTCAAATGCAAATTAGGATTGCGCAATTTTTTATAATAATTCATGGTATATCCTAGAACAATCGATTCTTACTCAATATCTAGGCAGCTACTGAATGATAGTGGAATTAAGCTTTTTATCTTCCACTTTAATTTTTTATAATCTGCTTCATAAAAAATCCTGATTCATTCATTCAAGCTGGTTACGCATCAAGTTGTGTAAAGTTAATTAAATCTGCAGAATTATTAAGTACATAATAATTGAATATACATTGGAACATAAACCTTGATTACTACACAATGAGTTGCCAGAACGTAAATGTTCATGTTGACTTTTGTTTCAGAAATACATTATACATGGCATTTCATTGCCAACCAATCTTTGTTAATGTTACTTTGTCGACTTCAAGATGCATAATTGCGCGTTATAAAGCATTCGTTAAATCTCTGTGAAAGTTTCTTTAAATTATATGAAATTGACGTACTATACTGGGGAATTCTTAAGTATTCATAAAAGAAGAGAATTTTTTATATTAAATTATTGTAGAATTGGACGCAATACGTGCTGGTGGCGAGAGATTGTCTATGAGAACTAAGTTTCACACGTATAAAATTCCAGCAAAGCATTTTAATTAAAAAGCTAATAAAAACTCGACATAGACCCGAACCAATAAACTAAAACACTTCAATGTTTATTTCCAAGAATGCGCCCCGCTTATGGATATTAACTAGTCCAGCACTAAAACCGAGAGTTAACCAATAACCACAAATCTTATTATCACAAATAAGCGAATAAAGGAATGCAAATTCAGTTCAATTGGAAACTCACTTTCATCGGTATTTTCGTTTCACTTAGATCCTTTTTTATTTAAGTCCTTTTAGTTGAATGAGGCGATTTCGTTTTAAGGAAAGTCAATATTTCAAACATCGGACTGACTGATTAGTTATGAGCAGATAAAAATTGTAATGACTTTGGTGCTAAGTTATTTGTTATTTTGTAATGCAAAGTTGGAGGAGCCAAACTATCATGGCATGTCCAATATCAATTTACAAGTTGGTGCAACCAAAAATTTTTTGGTTACTAGAATTTTTTTTTAAACTGAGTCGAACGTCGAGAAATCTTAAATTTGGGTTTAGTGACGAATAGTTACTTATTAGTAACAAAAAACATAAAAAATGCTTAAATATATAACATTTATCCTTAAAATTCCAGGCAAAATTGGATTGGATTGCTTCTCTAGACACTTTGTACGAGAACTTATACTAAACCAAACTTTCTAAAATAATTTGCTTGTTTGAAAAATGTATTCTTAAGGGCGAAATAAGCCAATTTAACTGATATTTAAAAAGTTCCGGACTCAAAAGGACGTTTTATTAAAATGACTGTTTCTAATTTTTATTAAAATTTGCTAAATACACTTTTGACGATTTTTTTAATCCTACAGTTTTTCTTTGTTATCACTCAATTTGTCTTTTCATCTTATAAATATATTACATTACGGAACAAGCTTAATATGATGTTAAAAATGTATATTTAACTATTTAAACTAGGAATTAACGCTTTAAAATGTAAAAAATATAGCAACAGAATTGATAAAAATCTAATTAAAACGAGTTTGAAACTTAACATAGTGAACCATTAGCTGAATTATTTTTATCACGCGAAATTAAATTAAGATTAACACAGTTTTACTTGGGATTAATTTAAAAATTAACTTAAAGAATCATCAGAATTCAATGACAACAGAGAAATCTAAAAACCAGTCTACAATTTTTAAAAAATTAATGGAAACATTGAACGCTACGAGTTATTTAAACAAGAAATACATTTAATGCTGAAGAGGACAATGCATGAGATAAAAAAATACATTTTATAAATTGCTGCACTTAAAAATATTTTATTGATACAAATAATTTGTTAAATATTGACCATTTAATTCCACTTTTTATTTTTATACTTAGCAAACTAATTGTTGCAAAGCATGAAGGGAAGCAAATTTAACTCATAAATGCAAGCAATAAACGTAAATTAATTCAATTCCTAACCATATTAATATCAAATATTCAACTGAATCGAACAATGTATACATTTGAAAATCGCACTCCATACTTTTAAAAACTTGGATTGAATACTTTTTAGTTCATGCTGACCCATTCATAAGTCATCTTATAATTTATATTATTTATTATATTTTTTGTTCCTTTTTTTTAATTTTCATTATACAAATGTATAATAAGGCTCATCCGTAAATTGCGCTCTATTCTCTGAACATATACCCGATTCATCAACAACAGCATAACAAATCATTAATTCAATTAATATGATTTAATTGCTTATAGTTGCGGTTAATTATTTCCATTTGTGCAGACTGGCGGGTTAGAAATATTCATTGAGTTGCATCTACAACGGTTTTTAATATTTATATTGTGTCAAAGTGATGTACATTTTACTGTTAGCGTATTAATTCTACGTTAGGATTAGTTTACAGCTCCTTATGTAAAAATAATGTATTATTTAATTCTGTTCTAATGTAGAATTATTACTTATTGTTGAGTCATTAACCAAAACAAATTTTAACAAAACAATTAGTTAAAAATTTAAACAGAAAAATGTTCTTAAACTCGTATTTAATTTACAGTTAATATATGTTTAATTTACAGTTAAATTCATAAGAAATTTTTATCAAATTAACAAAATTAACTTGCGTTTCAACGATTTTGGCAAAGAAAGCATTTCAACCTCTACTTACACTGTTTCATGCAAACTAAACATTTTTATGAACAGACTAGATATTAGCAGTCGATTTCGGGTGATTGATCACAATGGCAAATCTTACTAATGATTCAAATGCCTAAGAAAATTCAAGTGATTGATTGTTAATCTCACTGAATACCCAATTATGTTTGAAATAATTCATTAGATTCACTTCTTAACATTGACTTTAAACAATTCAAATCATGATTGAAATTGAAATAAATTATTCTGTTAATGAATAAAATAAACCGTTGCAAAAGGAAAATTCGATTGGTGTGAATGTCAAATTGGATTTGCTCGAATTTTATAAGTCTAAACTCGATTTGATGATGATTTTTTTGGGAATCGTTTTACATTTTAAATCAGTTTACGTACGGTATTTTATTATATAAAAGGCCTGGAATCTGTTTGCTCAGCCGCATTAAGCAGTGACCTAGAGGAGGCCGATTAATAAAATATACAAACTGTTTAAAATAAAATTATTACATATTTTACCTCACATTTTTACGTGTGTTATTAATATATTGGTACTTAGTCAGTTTTTACAGTTGCGAATTTATTTAATTGAATCACGGCACACATCTTATTGACCCGATTTGGTTGACTGGGGTACCAAGAACCACCATAAAAAATTTGAATAAACGCATAATTGATTGGTCTGTTTTTTATTGATTGTTGTTTACAAGGTCTATTATTATTTTACATGTCCTAGAAATAAACGTGCTTAAACATAAAAACTGCACACTAAAACTGACTAAAATGGCATTTAATGGGTGTGCTTGTTATTGTTATCCTTGCTGATTTTCATTTCATTCTTGGCTTTTACATATACGTCTATATAGTTTTCGAATGATAATCAGTGCCAGTCAATTTCTGACCTGCCGAGTCTGATTTTACTTTTTCAAGAATAAAAAACCGTTTTTGTTTCGATTGCTTTTGCTGCTTTAAATCACCAATCTTTTACCACTTTTAATTTATTTTAGATATGTGGTTTATATCAGAGTATACAATAGACTCATAGGCAACTTTCACTATCATTTTCGCATGTGAAACAAAAGGCAATTCATATTTATTTTATGTTTATCAAGTTTTTTGCTGTTCTGGTTGGAAATTTACTCTCGCATTATGTTTAAATTCAGTATTTTGGCATAAAAACATCTAAAGTCAAAGAAAATTGTTTGCATAAGATCTTCCGTTCATTGAGAAATATATTTTCGTAGAATTTATATAAAGTATTTATACCAATATTATATAGAACATTAGTTTCCAATTGTCAGTTCTCAGTAAATAGTTTATTAAGTAACAATTTTTAATTGTTATATTTTAATATATTTTACAATGTAAGTGGCCAGTTATTAATACGATTCTTGCTGCTCAAATGCAATTAAATTTGCTAACAAACTTACAAATGAAGAATAGTAATACTGAAAAAGCACTAACCTTTTCTGCGGCTTGTAGAAACAATCCAATTTCGAGCAAAACCTAGATAACACTTTGGTCACAGTTTCTGGTCAATTAATCATAATCCCGGTACTTTTTGTTAAAACGTGGCCAGATCTAATTTTAAGACTTACTGAAGCAATACGTTTAAAATCAAATAACAGTCAGCGGAATAAGTGAACAAATGTAAAAACGGTTGCTAACTCTGATTAATCATTTCACAAATACAAACAAGCTAAAGCTCATTGAATATTTGTCGATAGAAAAACCGAAGAACAGAAAAACAATCGAAGTTCACAATACCGCAAAGAAGCGCTAGAAGATTTGTGCGAAGCTACGCGATCTTTACATGTGCGGTTTCTTCAGACTGAAGACCTGCATGATTTCCTCGATATGAGAAGGCTGGTATGAATTTACTCTCTCTCGGACTGTGCTGCTTCTGGGAAGAAATTGAAGAGAGTTGTGTGATTCCTTGGCGGCTGTTGTCGAATTGATAATATTTTTCCCAAGGAAATTAATTCCAATTTGTTTCCGAACATGTGTTCGATGGTGTCTTGCGTGTACTTTCTTTTATCAACCACATCTTTACCGATGCTTATTTATAATTGAATTTTGGGTTTCGCTGCTCATGTATTGCCTTAAGCATTAAGGCGAGTTAAACCGATTTAATTTGCCCATTGTTTTTATGTATACTTTTTGTTTATCTTGCTAATGAAATACCGGAGAAAAATTGCAAAATGGCAATTTTTCGGCAACACTTCATCAATGAAATAGATTCTCAATTGGAAAAGGAATTGCAACATTCTTAAATAAAGATATTTACAATGTATTGAAAGCAAGATTTTTTTTATAAAGGAGCTTTATTGGAAAATAGGGTTTTAAGAAGTTTGTGATTGTGGATGCAAATAAAAGCACTTTTTAGAGGCGTGTTTCTAAACAAATATGAGAATGTAATGCAAATCAATTCAGGTGCACAAAATCTTCGGTCGACAATTTATCCAGCTTTTGTATTGTCAATTGGTCTTACAAATATTTTTTCTAGGCGGGTTTCGTTTGGAAATTTAAAAAAATTACTTAGGTATTAATTAATTTTAATTTTAAGTTTGCTTGCATTTTTTTATCAAAACTAAAATGAACTCTGTTTACTAATTTTTCTGCTTTTGTTCCTTTTCAAAATACGTTTTGAAATACACTGGTTGAAAGTTTATATTTTATACTAAACATTTAATTATATTCGTCTAACGAAAACTTAGTAACAGTATTATCAAGAACATAATATTTGAACTTTTAAAACAAATTTTTCAAAATGGCTGTAGATATTTGGACTATATTAACCCTGCAGGCTGCATCAATCAGAAGTTGAGTTTTTTCCACTAATTCTTTTAAAATAATAAAATGAAGAACTAGGAAAAGACTGTAAATAAAACTAATTTGAGCGTTTTTTAATTGTAGCGTTTCACTTGTTAATTTTTGTAATTACGCGAAAGCAAGTAGTTTTACTAGTCTGATAGACGCTGATTTAGTTGTAAATTCCGATATACTCAAATTGTCTGAATTTAAATTCAACTGAGTAAAAATTGAACTGTTTATTTAATATTTTTTTTGTCAATATCCGTATTCTTAAAATATAACTATTTACTTATGTTAATCCGTCTTAGTCGCCACCCAAGTGGGCCATATTTAGCTATATTTACTGGGTCATCTTTAATTAACAATTATTTAGTTCAATTAATTCTCGGCTGATGCGCCACAAATTTATTGCCCTGAATATCACTTTTAATTACTTCTAGTTAGGTACATGTTAAATGAAAATCATGCTCACTCAGATCCACCTTCTGGCTCTAAACGCAGATTACCATAGACATAAAATGTAAGAGCCAATTTTAACGTGTGTGTATTATTTTAAAAAAATCTAATTGGTTTTAATTATTCAGCAGGTTCGTACAGATGAGCAACAGCTTTGTTGATTAGCATTTTATGAAACTATTGCCATTACAAATTCGGGAGCTCACCTGAGATACATATCCATTAGATTGAGCATTTCATCGTCCTTTTCAAACAGAAACCAATTGGATGTTTCCAGGAAATATTTCAAAACTTCTGCATCTTTAACCGGGAGATCCAAAGTCTTAACACATCGTTTCTTCTTGAACTTCAAAACCCCCGTTTTGCTTGCTAGTTTTGCGCATTTTGTACCGAATTTCTTAGGATTGGACATTATATCTATTGAAAGATGTAATAGGCGATTGCAAGCTAGAAGAAGTTGAAGAATTGAAGGTAAATTACTAATGTGGAAATGTGTTTCAAATGACTAATAAAACTCAAATTCTTCAAAAAGTGAAACATAATTTAAAAATTGTACAACAAACCCTGCAAATAATATTGCTTCACCTGAACAAAGCTTGATTCGCGACACCAAAACCACCACTGACATTTTTCGCTCTTGACGTTGTTTCTTTACCAAAAACATAAATACATACTACTTACCAAGAAAATATTGTTTATTTTGTATGTTGAAACGATAATTTCTCGGTAAAAATCTAAAAATTACATATCACAACAATGGTGGTTGCGCAAAGTCTTAATGATGTTCGATGATGGGTAATTTTCTGTTGCTTCAATCGGGTTTGCAGAAAATAATTTCTAGGCTTACGGATTGTCTGATTGAGAAAATATTTGATAATTGTTTTGATATTAAGATTTTTGAATGTTCCCCTGAAATTTTAGACAAGTTATAATTAAATATTCAATTTTCATTATCTTTACTTGTCTGTGTAAAATTATTATTGCAAATATTTTATGACGGGGTGAAATGAATGAAATATTGGTTGTGCAAGTGGAATTTGCTGTTGGAAATGAATTAAATTAAGTTGAAAATTTTTTGAAAAAAATCCTATTTGATTGATTGCATTCTTCTTAACTCGAGTTCATCAAGAAAAATGTAAGATTGAAATTTGATAATAAATAAGCAATAAGGCGATTTTTGGAAAAATATTTTAAACTTGAATTTGTAACCAACTATAAAATAAAATTTAAGTAGACCATATTTTTGCACAAAAATTCTTAGGTCGTGTACACAAATTATAGAGTTTTCATATTTTGAAGGTAAATGTGTTATGTCTAGGAACGGATTCTTAAAAACGTAAATTTACCAATTCTTTCATAATTAAATATAATTTTAGTAAAAGTTGCTAACGAAAACATACCATTAACGTTTGTTTTAAAATAATTGGAGAAAATATCGTATACGTTTTGTGTATGTATTTAGTAATCAAACCGAAAAAACTTAGATTTAAAATTTTTAGCTGTGTCACAAGCAACCATTACAAAAGGATGTTTGTAACAACATTTTTATATTATTAAATGTTTGAAGGTTTTTTTTATTATCGTATAACACTGATGAGCAAATTTGACTTTTCCAAATGTTGGAATTTCATCGCTTTTATTTGAAATATATTATTAATTTTGACTCTTCGTTATTTAATAATTTTTCACACAAATTCGAATTATTTTCTGACCCAAGCTGAATCTCTTAAACATCGGAATTGATAATGAACATTTTAAATGTTGTTGTTTACAAAAAATGTAATGTAAAAGCAAGGCGTTGCCAAATAATTTTTCCCGTATGATTGTGAACGTATTATTTCCATCTAATCTTCGAATTAATTCAAAATTAATTGAATCGTTTTTCTATTAAAGTTTTATACTGTTGAACAAATAATATTTTTTGACAAACAAATTTTCTCATTTCATCGGTTTTAGTCTAAATTTATTATTAATTTTGATATTTTGTGAGAATGAAAACTTCTTTTGTTCTACTTGGCAAACAATATGTTAATGAATAAAACCAGTTTGCATAAATGCACCAGAAGTTTTCTTAATTCGAATATTTGAAACCAGAAACACACTAGTCTAAAAAGAAATTTCAACAATCAAATATAAGAATAAACCAATCTATGCAAGTTTTGTCAAAGTAATAAAAGGTGTTACAAGTTAGTGATAAAATAAAAAAGTAGTAAAGCGATCTGAACAACTAGAATAAGAGTAAATCAAGATCTCATATGCTCAATCAAATTGATGACAAAGTAACAAATATCCAAAGGAGTCAGCAATCATATTTTGAGCATGCAGATCTAGTCAATAAAATACTGATAATTTTTGCAGCTTTAGCGTAATCCAGACAATTCTGCTGATTAACATGTAAGCCTCAATTTATCTAGCTTTAAAGGATGCTTGAGTTGAAATAAATTTCGCACTCATTTCAATAATAATTACTGTTCACGTAATGAGATTATTTGTTTACATTTTTACCTTCTGCTCTGTTCTGCAAGTGTTGCATGAAATTCCGTGCAATCCACCAAATAATCCTCCAAGACAAATCCTGATCGTGCCGCTGCTTTAAAGGCAAAGTCGTCCTCAAAATTCACTACTACGCACTCTGAGTGCTGGGAGGCTCCTGGTTCTTCAAAAATAACCGGATTTCTTCGGTAGTAAGATTTATTCGATTTTCCAATTGGACTGTGCAAGCCCCGAGTTGAAATGTGGAGTTTGAGTAAGTGTAGAAGACACATGTTGAGAACGGTGATAACTTCGTTAATTTTGTACGAATTTAAAATTCCGATGACACTGAGGAAGTCACTTCTAATACAGCGAATTAGTGCTCCATCATATCGAAAATGTCCCGCGATTTAAACCATTCAAACAACTCACTGAAAATTTTACACATTTTTTGCTTATTGCACTTAAATCGTTGCTGTGAACTGGACTAAATACTAAAGACTTCCGGCCGATACCGTAAGAAACAACAATTTCGACTGTAACTTTTCAAACTGTTCCTGGTTGTTAATGTTGTTGTTTACGCACGTAGGGCATCTAATTGCCCATTTCTCAATATAGCCTAGCAAATGGTGTTTTCTTCGTTTGCACTGTAAATGTTGGTGTGACAATGGTCAACAGGAAAAGAAACTAACAGATCGCTGAATTTGGACACGGTGTATTGAGCAAGATCGTTTGATTTCAAATCGACAATCAATTGCTTGTTTTCTTATTATATTAGAGTGAAAGAAAGTGATATTTTTGTGGTTAATTATATTTAATTCGTTCTGTGAATCGTATATTTTCACATAATCTAGTTATTATATTAAGAAAACATTAGCACTTCGAGTCAATGTGAGTCAAGAAGCATAAACCGAATTGGCAGTTATAATTTACAAGCTTAAAATGTATTGAAAAGTTCCTGGTATGAAAGTAACAGAAAATGTGTAGGTCTTTATCAATTATCCAGTTCAGCCCGCTATTGAAGGTGGGTTATACCAGTTAAATCGCGCGTTCGATATAGAAGCTATTTTCTGGCTTTCATTTAACAAAACATGGGAAAACCAAAAGAAGAAAATGTTTTCGTGTTTCGGGTGTCCGCTTAAGAGCGACGTTATTACGGATTGGAACTAAACTGTTGCAAACAAATTTTTGATAATTTTTTCATCATTGTTCTAATATTGAAATACATGCATTGAGTTCACTTTGTTGACGCAATAAAACGTATCATTCAACATTTACAAACAGTGACGTAAAATTCCTAAATCGAACATTCTATTAATTACCCTTAGTATCGCATAAATACTACCGACACGCAGCATGAAGAAAACATAATTTTTCAAATCTTCTACATTTTATAGATTTCCAGACTTATAGTTATAAATATTTTTAGCTCTATTTTAACCGATTGTTATCCCAGAAATTGCTCATGGTTTACGAAATACCTTGTATAAACATTGGGACACAGTCGTTTCTAAATTCCCTGATTATCCGGATACTGAAACTTCAGGAATTGTTACAATTTTCTTTTAAAGTATTTGGTATTTACATAATATTTTGAATAGCAAAATCGGGTAGGTACAGATTCATTACAGGCTTTTAGATGTCCATAAGCTCATCACAATAAAAAACACAAAATCTTTCCTATTTTTACTGAAAAAATGTTTGCCGTTATTTGATGAAAAATAAGGTATTTAAGATATAGATATAGATTGATAAAAAATAAGATATTTAAAATATGTATTTAAGAAAATTGTGACAAATTTACTAATAATGCAAATGGAAACGACAACCGCAGTATCTATAATAAATAATAAAATAAATATGATAATATTTTGTCAATCATGCCATCTCCAGACTGATTATAATTAATAAATACAATTTTTCATGTTTTATAGTCGGTATATTTTTCAAAACTGCAACTATTTGTGATCTATAAATTCGTGATGCAACTACATAAAAGTTTGATATTGTTGGATAAGTCATGTATTATTCAACTTTTGACCTCAGTAAAATTACTATTTTTGAAGCATTTTAATGCAAGAAAAAAATAAGGAAAAATTTGAAGAAGTTTGCTGTCATTATTTTGAAAAACATTAGCATGTATTCATAGAAAAAATAATTTTCCTTTACAAAAATATTTGACCGATTTCCTCCATTCAAAATAACCAGAAACATAATGAAACCAATCAGTTGTCAAGTATTTGTAGAAATTGACAAAGTTTCATGTTGGATTGCTTGCCAGTCACTTTTCAGTTATCAAGTATTTGTAGAAATTGACAAAATTTCATGTTGGATTGCTTGCCAGTCACGTTTCTTGCACAATTTTTGGGTTTCCATTATTTAATAAAATTGCCATAATGGTTTCAAATAATAATTTCAGATAATATAAATAATAATACAACGTAAATGAAACAAAGCAAAAGAGATCTCAAAGAAGAAACGAAACAATAGTATTATAACCCAAAATTAAGATCTGAACAAATCGTCAGTCTTTGAAGTGTTTAGCTTAATACGTGATTGCAAAATACTATTTAATCAATCATTGGTCGCTCAGAACTATTGTCATTTTATTTTTAATTAAGACTGATTTATTTTAAAAATTAAATAAAATTTGTCTTAACAAATTGTAACTCAATTATTTTTTATTTCGTTTAGTCAAGAAATTTTATTCAATTGATTGAACTTGACTTAGCTTAGCTTAACAAAGTCAGTCAGTTAAACAGTTAAATTTTATTCAAGAACATCGGATTATCATTTGCGTTTTACCAATTTGCTGTTGAAAAATTACCTTTGTATTATTAGCATGCTAATTTATTTGGCAAGTGATTTTCGAGTTCTTGTGTTGTATTATTTTTCAAAATTTTTACCCAATAGTCAGACCAATATTATGTGGTATGTTTGGGTCAATTAACTCATCTTTTCTAGTTTCCAATGCTTATTTTGCATAAAAAAACCTTTTTTGCTAAAACAACTTTATTTAAACATGCACATGTATATTTGTACTACTGTTAAATAAGACAACAAATATTACTACTTATTATAGTCTAGAACTCTTATTGTAACCATCATTATACGTTACCATTTTAATCGCTATTTATTGGCTAATACTGCAAAACTGATTTTTAACATTTATTATCCCCGCATCTCATAAATCTACTTTGATCATAATTTGTCAATGTAAATATTAAAGAAAGCACATATTGCAAGTGCGTCTATATGTACATAAAGAGTTTCGTCAGCATTTTATCGATATGGTAAACATATTATAATTTAGATAAAAACATTCAATGTCATGTTCACATTAAGGACTATCTTTTAGACAAATCTGATTTCCACATCTGAAATAAATATACATTTAGTTGTGAATTATAAACATCCCCTAAGAAAAATGAAAATATTTGCAAGCTGAAGGCAAGAAATTTTAATTAAAATTATAAAATGTAGAAAAAGTAAAGCTATTCAATTAATTCATAGTTTCTACGTGCCATTTATGAATACTTAGGAGCAGTCATAAAACAATGTCACGTCAGTTATCACTAACTTATCTAAGTGCAACTCACGAGCAAAATTATAAAAACATATTTTTTAAAATTTACATCAACTGTTACTTTTATAATCTAACTTTGGTTTCGCATCAGATCCAATTACTAAATGCAAGTAATCGTACAAAAATTTCCTCTAACATTTAAAAGTGAAGATGTTGTTTGAAATAACAGTCTCGTTAATATTAACTGCGATATCAATTTGTCACTATTTTTTTACTACTTATGTTTTCATTCACCAATAATGTTGTCTAAAGGCCGCCATTAACACTGCAAAGAAGCTTAATAAAGCAGAGCCAATTTGGCTACTGGCCGAACTTTCTCCATCACAAAAAGCTTGAACGTTGCAATTTTCCACCACCTGTTGGAAATTCTTTTCCACCGTGGCCCAATCGCAAAGACCTACAGAACAGCCAAGGAATTCTTCTATGGGGATTTCATTCAGGAAAAACATTACTTTGAAGCTGTTGCCCTGCTGATTACCGTTCTGACACCTGGATGCGATATAAATTAACAAAATTTATTTAATTTATTAAATTGTGTTCGCTTACTGATAAAGCACTGCGACTAAATTAGCTGCGAAAGGATTTATTAGTGATGTTCTCCACATTCTCCTTTGCTGCTTTCTGTAGTTGTCTGACTTTAAGGGTTCGTAATCCTTCGCTATTCCCAATGTTGAGTAAACAGCCTGCATTGTAGCAGCATGAGTAAATAGAGCGGTTACTTTATTGCCATCAGAAAATCCTAAAGTTAAAATATTCAATTAATTAATTTACTTATGTTTAGGTCCAAATTTTAATTGATAAAACAATATTTTGGAACTTTCCTTGCACGGTTTTCTCAAATTTCCTGTACATGTCCTGGACAGCACCGCAACCAATATTTTGAATCAACGGATTCCCATAGCCAGTATTGTAGTATTCTTTCAAATCTTCCCCATATTCAAGCAGTTTTAGTTGACTTTTCGTGAAAGCCACACACCAGGCTGATGGTTGATCTACTTGCCTAAATTAGACATAATTCGTATAATTAAAACCGTAAAATAATAAAAATAAATTTAACAGAATAACATCAATTGCAGCAGAAAAGTTGAACATTTTCACACAAAAGGAATGTTGAAGTAGGTACATGAAAAATTGTATTAATTAGACCAAACAACAAACCTAGAGCAAACAATACTAAAACAAATTTAATGAAAAGTAAGTGTTTTTTAATTAGTTAGTTTTATATTGGGGCTTACCATGCTTTGTTGAAACGGCACATGTCATAAATATCTTGAATAACGGAAACGTTCAGTTCGGATCTGAATCCCAATCTTCTGAGAACTTGTCGCGCCATTTTTTGATAATCTTCCGATTCCAAGAACGCCCGATATTCTTGACTAGTTTCGGGATTTTTGTCGCTTTTTTCATGCCATTCCTTGCAATTTCTGTATGCCTACAAGAAACATTTAATTATATTTTATACAAATGTTCTAGGCGATCACGTCTTGATTGACTGTAATGTAGAATTAGTAAAAAAGTTGTAACTAAGAGAAAAAATATTTGGCCTGCTAAGTAGATACATTTAAGACACCAAGACAAAAGCCTGAACAAACATAGACATAAGCATCCTTAACTTAATTAATTAGTAATTAATAACTAAATTAACATAAATTAAGTACCTACTTTTAATAGCATATCATTTCCATAGGTGTTTGCGTGAACCTTGAAAAAGTCTCGGTCAAACAGCCCTTCGATATAAGCCTGGTAGCTGTCATGTGTTCGATCAGTTTGAGTATATTGAAACTACAAACAAATTGTATGAATTTTTATATCAAATAAATACAAAATACTGTATTTTATATTATAGATAAGGAAGTAAATTAAAGTCTAATAAACCTTGTAACCATTGTAAAATCAAACGCCACCATTCATAAATGTTCAGGCGAAAATTTCGTAAAATAAAAAAAATATTTATGTTTATAATATTTAAACTATTTTTATATTTGAGTAATATGAAGAACAATTTTGCTTTTTTAAATTTTTGTGGTACTGATGTCAATGTTTAGGCGAAACTAGTTCAGTTTATTTATCCACAGTTTCTGTTTCCTTTTTACTTCTTGCATTTTTTAAACGTATACATTTAATCTCCTGACAATCTGCGAAAATCGGTATCATACGATTCACAGCAAAGTGCGGCTTGAAAAGTGATTTTAACAGTTTTAGAAATAAAAACTGATTGCAACATATTAGTTTATTGAAAAATATTAACATAAACTCATAATCGTCACCTACATAATAGTTTTGTTCATTATACGGCTGATTTAAAAGTTGAGGAAATTTGGTTTTGTATCTTCTTGCTAATAGTTTCAGCTCGTTGATTCCTTGTTGAGTCAAAGCAGCGGCTTTGTCTTCAGTAATAGTGTCATTCCAGCGCCATCTAAAAAGCACATAAACCATAGTCAAGATTAACAACAATGAATTAAAATGATCCAGCATGTTTCTTCGTTTTTGAGATATATTTTCACCATAGATTATATAGTTATTTAACATCCAGAAAATTAATTTGATGTTTCGTCAGAACACCGACAGACGATCAATTTTCTGTCAGTGTTTTGAGGAAACTTGGACTTGGACGCTGCATAATATGAAAACTATTTAAAATTTTGCGAAGTTTTGAAACCTACCTTCGTAGCAAATTGTAATCATCAAAACATAACTTTCCTATAACCGGATAGGACTTTCTATCTTCATAATTCTTTACGATTTCATCCTTTACATCTTGAAGCTTTCTTAGCTTTTGAATCTTCTTCACTTTTGGCAACCTCGTTCCATGTCGGTTAATAGACCAAAACTGTACTGGTTGACATCCTAACGTTATAAAAATCTTATATATTTTGTCTAATACAGTTCTAGATTTGAATGCCTCGAACAAGAGCTATTTGAACACCTTGTATCAAGTATACACAATTATCTAACTAAAAATGTTATAATGTATCAGATGTCTTTTGCTATGTGGATGAACAAGCTATATTAATAAAATAAAATTGTAAAACAAAATTATTTAGTTTGAAATTTTCAATTTACTGACCAGGCACGATATGTTGCTGACCAGCTCTTCTAGTTAGACTGTCATAGGAAGTTTTGGTTCCAAAATATATGTAAGGTTCTTCATCCTGTCGATAACAGTAGTCATCCAAATCATTATCGGGAGTAAAAAAACTTCCAAACTGGCCTCCGTTTCCCAGGTTAATTTGAGCCACGGATTGGCTTCCTGTCCATAGAAGAATTAACGGAATAAAAACGTTCATCGCAATCTGAAAACGAAATGTATGCCATCATTATACATAGAGTTTAATCAATACAAGTTTATAACACAATTCGATCATTCACCCAACTTTTTCCGTGTTGTTCTAAATATTTTTAATTACTTCAATTTCTGTAATTTGCGTCTCAATTGTTGAAAATGTTATTGATTTTTTAATTGACTTTTTTACCAAATTTAAGATGTTTAAATGAATTTCTAATATAGAGTAAATGAACTGGAAATAATAATTTTATGTAACTTGTAGCCTGGAAATGTCACATTTGCTGAAAATCTAACATTGAACGGTTGCTCTATATATAACATTCTAGGAAAAATGTTATTATTTCAGGTGTGTTACTTAAATGTTTTTAAGAAAGTTAAATGTACATGATGTTTTGAATATTTGAGTCAACGATTTGGGAGAAATATCTGCTAAAAGTTAAGATTTCCTTTTGATAGTGCAAAAAGTATTATTGTTTAGATTCCTATGTTAATAATTTCAGCAAAACATGAACCGCTTTCACCTTGGATTTCTAGTTATTTAGCTGCAAAAGTGTATTCGCTTAAATTTTCCAAAGCATAAAATACGTAGAAATGCCACTGAATTCTTATATAATTTGCCAAATTAAATGCCTCTCAATGCTTAATTATCGTATGACATAGTGCAAATAGTATACAGGGTTGCTCATTAGTGCGTCAAAGTGCGATATCTCAGTAAATATGAAGTTTACAAGAAAATTCGTCCAACGAAAGTTTTTCACGTT
>NW_026018165.1:8312607-8339665 GCF_020466585.1 Dendroctonus ponderosae | reverse complement strand
TGTAACAAATCCAAAAGGAAATCAAATGAATGACGTGATGTAAATAGATTCTGAAATTATTCCGAGAATATCATCGCATAGGTTTCTCCCATCGGAAAAATACAGAGGAAGGGAAATGCGCGTCCAATTTTAACCAGAAAAAAAATGAATAGAAAATAAGCAGTTTTTTATGGCCAAAATCAAAGAGAGAAAAAAAATTGATGAATAATTCAGAAAATTGATATTTACTCAGTAGTTTATTTCTTGACCATTAAGTTTGTAATCTGACTTGGTTTTGAGTCAACTGCCTGCAGTTAAAATGCGCGTTCTTCCACGTAGCTTATCTAATTTCGTGTTCGTAAAATCGTAAAAACGCGTTTTTCGTTTAGTTCAGATATTTGGAATCTGAGCTCCACTTTGTATAAAATGTCAAAAGAGAATGGAAAAGTTGCACGATCCTAGAGTCAGCGCCAGTGAAAATTTACGTGTTTATTGTATTTAAACATTTTTTCCTAAAAACCTGAAGGTATAATTGATAGAAAAATATTTTTAGATACTATTTGTTTTGCATTATAAATAATCGAATAAATTTCTTCTGATTAATTAACTTACCGTTAAGTTTTCAAATTGAGTTTGTGTTTTTACGAATTGACTAGTTATAGATTTAGGTGAATACATGTTTTTTTATTTGTTTTAATCATCCTTATTAGGTGTTAAGGAAATAATGTAAATTTTATTTTATAAAATTTAAAAATCGAAAGTACTAGCAAATATGACTTTGTTTCTTTTTACCGGAAAACATAGTATTTTTCTTCAACATAAATGAGAGACTATCGTAACCATTTTTTACGGGTTGGAAGTCAACTTTTTTTATGAAAAATTGATATCGTTTTTTCCAGGTAACTCATAAACGCCCCTATCGATTTTCACTAATTTTGAAATCAGCAATTAGTACATAAATTGACGTGTTTTGGCACAAACGTGATCTTTTCTTAATGTGTGGAAATATAAAAACAATACGCTTGATTCGTTAATAATTGGTCGTATTTTTATTACCCTCTGTACAGATCATGTTATTTTTTATCTGCTACTAGCTGATTTTCGATTGAATCTTTTTGACCGCTTGAAAATGTTCGCAAGACCTACAGTTACTGTACAAATAATTATGTACGATGCCTTGCAATTCGGATTTTCAATTATTCGGAACGCAAAAAAAACATGGCAAAGTATTAATTCTGAATAATTGAACTAATTTAATTATTTTAACAAATGTTCAAAATGTTGACCGTTTTCCCGAGCACAAATTATTCTTTGTCAAAAATTAAACTGTACTTTGGGCATGGTGTCGGGCTTGCTTTTAAAATAATCTGCAGCTTTGATATTTCTTTCTAGTAACTCGGCTTCTAGAGCGACGGGCAAAGCATACACTTTTTTGATTTAAGAGAGCCCCAAAGAAACAAAAGGGGCGTTAGATCGGATGATCTTGGTGGCCAATTTATGGGTGCATCAATGCCTCTTCCGATCCATGCATTATCCATTTATCTAACTTCACTCAATAGTTAAAAACAGGGAAAACTATCGGTTTATGAAATCTACGAAATAATTTGTTTAAGTTAAATCAAGTATTATTTCTAAGCAACAATACAATACATTTGGAAACTCCAAAACGGATTTGTTAAATTTTTTTCACAAGCATGATGATCTGCAACGTATTGTAAATAATTTTTGTGCAGAAACAGTATGTCGGACGAAAATGATACACGAGATAAAAAAGTTTCAAAATAAAATTAGCTAGTAGCAGAAAAAATTACATTATTCGTACAGACGGTCATTAAAATGCAAACATATATTAACGAATCAAGCACTATTTTAAATATTGCCACGCATTAAAAAAGGATCACGTTTACTCCAAAACCCTCAAAATTAGTGAAAATCGATCTAGGCGTTTAAAACTTATTTGGAAAAACGATATTCATTTGAGCTTTGGCGCCTTCTAGCTGCAAAATGAAGCATTGCACCATGACGCCCTGTATAATATATCGCTTTAAATTTAGATTTTGGAGATTTGTTCGGGGAATATTTACATTTTGGGTAGGACAATATTTAACCAAGTTTATTTGAATAATGTATTTAAATATTTCCGAAAATGTTTGGTAAAGCGCGATCGATCGACTTATTTTTGGATTTTAGATTAAAGTCCTTGTAATTTTTCAATTTGAAAGAATTTCAAATATTCTGCAACCGCTGATCCCAMTATAAGCTCGTGCAGGACGTTGATCAACTATGCGAAACACCCGTAGAACGTTTCAAAAGGAATTTGACATCATTCATCTAATCTCACTTAAATACAKCGTACTAGAACTAGCGTAAATGATTCAGCGAATTTATGAATGTGGATATTTTGATAGGAACCAAAATACATTTACTGATATCTATGGAAAAATTGATTGATTTATTATTTAGGGTCAGATACAATTTGAAATGTAAACATCTAGTAACATTGCGAAAATTCCCAACTTATTTCGTTCGAAATCATACTTTCAAGCTACAGCTTCTAGAGTGATGTAAACGAAGTCAAGTGTCCTAATCAGTACCACCTATACAGTTTCTTTTCCTGTCATGAAAAACCGGCTGCTTTTCCATACAAGTTCGTATACCTTAGTAAACATTGCGTCGTACTCCGACAAGGTACGGTATACAAGAGAGTACGCTAGTCGTTGATTCACCCGCATTAGTTAGTTATCAGTTTTCCCAAGTGCTAGTAGTTCGCATTAGTCGTACCGCTTTTGAAAGCTTCCTTGGATTTTCCTGATTGTTACCAGCCTTACAAAAAACGGTACGTTCTTTTCCAGATAATTTCATTGGTAGATGATAGTTTCTAATTATAGTGCGCTTGAAATAGTTTTTACTTTGCATTTGCCGAGTGTGGGAGTTTATTATGAACAAAATGTTTGTCAATGACGTGATGCTCGAAATATGGAAAAATTGTGCTGTAAACTAGTCTTGATAATGGTTTTATCTCAGCGACTCATTATTTGTCATATGGCGTTCATTATTATTCAATGGTCTTAGTTTTTTGTTCATTAATTTTTTCATTTTTAATATATTCCTATTTATTCCAGGTGAAACTTTACCTACACGTGCATTTTTTGAGTTTTTGTTTTATTTTTAGTTGCCAAAAATTGTAAATAGAACAAGTTTAAATGATTTGCCTAAAAGAATTAGAAAAAAGGAAATCATACATTGTAAATGATTGTCTACTTTTTATAATTCAATTAAAAATTGAAGAATTTCTACCTGTTTGCATTTAGGACAGTTTTAAAGGGCAACGTTGAGTTCTTGCCTCAAATTTGTGGATTCTATATACGCTACTGATAAACAAGAATTGCTTATCACATAATTCATAATTCTCTCTATTAATAACGATTACTCTTGGCAATTGTCCCCAATTTTTATCAAATTACAAAGAGATTACTTTTCATTTTTATTGTTTAAATTTCCAGGGATCGATGTAATATTTATAATTTGATTTATTGATGTCGATAAGTTGGTATTTAGGCTGATCGTGCCCACATATATGGCAAACTTAAGCCTAGATTCCTATACTTGGAAATTCAGTTTACATAGAACTAATTTGTAAAAATAGGGTAACTGTGTCTTGCAAAAATTAATACATCTTTCTTATTGTACCTTTAGACATATATGGATTTTATTGAAAATTAACAAAATCCCTACCTACTTGTGTTAGGTACTTATTTTCTTCTAAATTTGCTGCTTTAAACAAGATGCTGCTTTAAACAACAACATTTTTCTTACGTAGAAATCGGGACAAAATTAAAAAACATATGTTTATTGAGCACTCTCCGACCTTCCAAGTAATTGATATGCTCAATAAACCCGACCTTAGTCAATACTGCATGAAAACAACAATTATGTAATACACTGTCGATTGAGTTGCCAAGTTGCTAATTTTCCTTCTGATTCTCATTATGTTTATCAAAACTGATGTATTGTAAAATAAATGTTTTTCTAATTCTGTGCGGTTATAACATTTAAATCAAATTTGCGCATAAAATGTAAGAAAATTTCTAATTACTTACTTTAAGCTTGTGACATTCTTATCTGCTAATTTTGCGCGATTAAATATTGATAAAAAATGAGTTTTGCAAAATTCTTGCATAACAACAAGCAGAAAAGAAATTTTATTCCCATGGAATGCTATTCATGAAACTAGTCAAAACTAAGTATATGCAACGAAAAATTTAAGCTAAAAAAACGTAAAACTTAAATTAAACTGGTGAAATTCACTGTTATAGGTACTTACGATAATTAAGCTGTATTGAAAGTGAAAAAATGCAATTGAAAGCTTAAACAAGCACTATTCATTGCATACAATTTGTAAAAAATTGTTATTTCCTGTAGTAGATAAAACCATATTAAGACGAAAACAGATTCAAAGACATGCCATGTAATTGACTATTTGAGGTCAGAATCAATCTGAGTTTAGAAGAATTAAGGCAAATGCAGAGGCGTATCAGAAAATAACTTCATAAATCATCATAATAGTTAATTAAAGCTGCAAGAGAACCGACTGATCACACAGCAGATAAAAATTAGAACACATGAAGAATTCCTAATTAAATATTTTCCCGACCTCGAATAAATTTAATAAGAACAATTAAAAAATGAAACTTAATTTAAAGCAACGGCAACGGTGAGTACGTATGCAAATTGTCATCCGTGGTTTTATAAGTAGGTACTTTGAATTCCTATGCTATGTGTAAGGTTTGGCATATTTAAAAAAATGCATTTTTAAGCATATATATGCAGGTGGAAAGCTTATGATTAAGCTGAATGATGTCAGCCCGTGTAATCGACTTGATCATAACCAGAAATAGTGTTTATTTAATGTTGTTTGCAAAATACCGTCGTTTCCGCATTTGAATTTATTTAATAAAAACGTACTTTTCAGATGGGCAACGTAGTATACTCGATAATCTGGCTTTTAATCCTCTTCTTTATATCATTCTTCGTAGCAGGATTTTGCGCATTTTTCTACATAATAGTTCATCCTTTGTCAGTGTGCATACCGCCATTATCGGTAAGTACATTTTAATTATAGTTATTTTGTAACAGCTAATTTATATTTAATTTGACTCAGGAATTGTCCAATGAAATTAACATATGCTGTATTGGATTACGTTCGTAATCGATCTTTAACGAAATAATTAAATCATTGAAACTTGAATAATCAGAGTTAAAAATAATTGATATATGTAATCATACACAGTTTATGTGTAGCAGTTAAATGTAGCAAATGACGAGTAATTCTCCTTATTTTTAAATACAATTGCAGCAATTTAGAGATATTTGATGACATTTCTCCTACATATTCAAAGGTCAGTGGTAATTTTTGTTTTTTTTAGGGGCTATCGGATATTTTACTACAAGGAGTCCAGTTTCCTCATTACTGTGCCGACAAAATGATGACTGGAGGATCAATTCCATAAACTCCAAAACACTAACTACTTGAAAACCCTTGTTTAATAATACTTAGTGTTACCTAATTTATTTTTCAACTAATAATGAGCAGAACATTCGATCTAAAATCGGATCAACAATCACTCAACGAAGAAGTTGTACAAATTTCCTTAGGAATGGGATCATCATCCCTATAATTTAAGTCGTTTTTCTTCTTTACTAAAGAACTGATTATGTATCTTAACCACATATGTATTGGAAAATGTATTTGCCAAAAAACATGTGTTCATTTAGAATAATTTAATACAGTATACTTAAGTTATTGCAGATTTTGGTTCAAATTGAGCTACAACACAGTTAAGTTCATTCACCGTTATTTAAATGTAAAAGAAAATAGTAAATATGGACAAAATTCAAGAAATAAGAGAAAACAATAAATTACTCATTTCAATATTTAAGAAAGTTGTCAGATAGTTGCATTATTTAAATTATTGATTTTCCCATAACAGCGAGAATATTTTCTTAATTTTTGTTTCTAATTACACAAGTTTCTCTTTCATATCAGGATTCTTATAAGCGCATTTTATTTTTACTGGTACAATACTCTTAAAGTTGGTACTTCAATTATCTTATAAAAGAACAATTTAATTCTTTGATTTTATGAGTTAACTTATCACACTGTAAATAGATATGGCAAGATGAATGAAAAAACCGTAATCTCTAGCAAAACGACAAGCCCGTTTCCATCGAAAATGTTATTACGTAATTTTCGGTTTTTTGCTATTATAATCACCTATTGATGTACTTAATTAATTATGAGAAGTTACTAATAAAATATATTTTTATGAACTGTTGAATATTCAATGTTCCTGATGGAACTATTGTGGTAATGTTTCTTTACAACTGTAAATAAAATCGTTAGAACCCCTTGTTTCATTTAGGTGTGCATATAAATTATCATGCTTCCACTATAGCCCTAACCGCAAGAACTTTTATCGAATTTTATGAGAACGTTTTGCGAGTCTAGCAAATCGGCGAAACCCATTAAATTTGTATTTATAGTTTTCTGCATTAAACCACTATTCATTGCCCAGTACAATCGGAAAATTGGAAATTCTCTTGGATGTCGTCAAATGTTCCGTTTTGCTGTTTAAAAATAGATTTTGACACTGTTGTGGATGGTTTGCCTCGTTTTAAGATTTAAATGGGTGTTTCTCAATTTATCGTAAAGTAGGACATAAAATATATTCAGTTTTGTTGAACTGATTTACTTATTGCAATAAAACTATATTTATTGCAACGGAAAAACCCTATTGATACAATTTAAACTAGTGTTGAAAGTGCAAGCTTTATCATTAAGAAAACCCCTTTTTTCAGATGTTTTTTTTAAACTCAATTTTGTTCACTCCCTAATAAGAAAATCTTTTGGTCTCAAATAAGACGATTAAGCAGACTAAATTAACCAGACGATAAATCTAAGAAAAAACATTATTATTAGTAAACAGGGCTTTCATTTGAAAACGGACCATTTAAATATATTTTAAATTTGATGAGTAAACAAATATGATGACGTCTGCGATTGTTTGGAAATCAAAGCCTTCCACAATTAATGTATTAATATGAGAGAAAATATCTGCAAAAATGCTGCTTATTTCTTGAATTTCTACTATAGCTTCCACATAAAACTCTTATAGAACACAACGTTCGGATGTTATTGGGAGCATGTTTATTGACAATTAATGTTCGTAACTGGATTGTTATTTTTCCTTTATAGTAACTAAATCATCATTATTCACGTGTGTTTTAAAATCATTTAAATGAGCTATCGAACAATCGATTCTAGGAAAGAATAATAAATTTATTTATTATATTTTTCTTTGCCTTCAAAAATCATATCGAATTTTCAAAATTTTCATTCGTAATTCGAAAAGGACAGCACAATTTACATAGCAGCTTAAACATAAAAAATGTTTATGTTTGTAAAAAAACAGCAAGTCACGTTTTAAAAGAGAGTTTCGCATTTGTTTAAATAACTATATAAGATAAATTAATTTCCCCATTTCTTGGAAAAAGAAATCTAAACTCCCTTCTCGTCAAAATTACCCATGCAATGATATCTATTTATCAGTAACAAAAATGCCTGAAATTGCAACATTTCAATAGAACACAATGTCTTGTAATAAGTCTAAATATCTGCATATTTTCAATTAATTTAATTAACAAGTTCATAAATTTTAGGAATGCAAATGCTACAATTACACCTAAAAAAGGCAAATTAAATTTTTGGCAAAGTATAATAAAAATTAAATTAACTATTCGCGTTGAACCACCTCTGAAGCATGACACCACATTACTTGATTGAGGTTTTACATTATCTGAAACGTATAAACAAGTTTACTTTGTTTTAAAGATAAACAAAGCGTAACTGCACATTGCTGGGTTAGTCGATAACTTTTAATTTACATTGCCTAGCTTGGTATGTGATGAAAAATATCATAAAGAAGTACGTGTATAATTGTCGGATTGGTTTTAGTTAAGCTCGAACAAGCGTTTTTTCAATAAGTTTTGTGATGAAAATGTGATATAACTTATCAAGCATAACCAGGTATGTATGTGTTAATGTAAGTTTACTTTTTTCCTTAAGCCTAGAAGGCGTTCAATTCCTATTATTCAACAAAGTACATTTTGAAATTTCTGCAAAACTATAAGAGTGAACGTTTGTAATGCTGGATGTTATTGCGGCAGAAAACAGTAACGTTTATTTAAATCTGCGTTACTAACTTTAGTAACTAATAAAAATTTAGAAATCAATAGCTCTAGAAGCATAATTGAATATAACAAGTTCTAAAACCGTCTGATTTTTTGTGGTTTATTATACATATACTTAATTACAATATTTTCAAATGTGTTTTTCTAGCCGTTAGGCACATTTATAAGCATTGGAAACATGAATAACTTTTCTGTTTTAGTTACTAAAATGGCAAAAATAATAATTTTCCTTCTATGGCTGATGGTCCTCATACTCGTGGCTTTTGCTGTTGCTACCTTCTGTGCGGGATTCTACATTATTTTGCTACCATTAACGGTTTGCATTGAAGATCTTAAAGTATGTAATCAGAATTATTTTGTCTGAATAAGTACATTAAAGTATTTTCAGCCTTTAACTGAGAAGCTCCTACAAGGCTTACAATTTCCATTTTATTGTGCCAACAAGATGATATCTGGAGGAATTCAAGCGTCATATCTGCACATATAATTTTCAACGACATCAAGTTCTAATACATATGAAGTATATGTATATTAAATTTGCATATTATAGTTAACATATTTGATATGGAAAAAATTGTAAACCGTGTAGTTTTTATATGTTTTATTCAGGCGGTGTGTACAAGACCTAGATACTGTAGAATCAGATAACATTGTTCAGGTTTCTTAAGCCATTTATGCCATGGAATATTATCAGTGTTTGATTGCTGTAGCCCACAATCTAGTTATTTCTATATTATAGGTAAAATTTTTAAATTAAATTTAAAAAAATGTAAACTTTTAGTTTAATTTACATTACAAAAGAAAATTTACATAAAAATTTGAAAACCACTAGAAGGTACTAAAAATATTTGAAGGGATTTAAATATTGCAGAGTATTTTGCAAAATGCTTTAAGTGTAGTAATTTATTTATTAAGTCTATTCCCCTTGCTGCAAACGGTAATCCTGGTTTTATTCGATCTAATTTGTCTTTACCAAAATGCGCGCATCTTTGCTTGTTGCAATACTAAAAAACATTTCTAACTCCGAAAATTCAATTCAATTAAACATTAAAAAACTGTGAGAAAAACTTTTACAGCGTTAAGCAATTTTAAGACTTCACCGACTTCTTTGATATAATTAACCAATCGTTCCCGCTAAGCATGATTCGTTCCCGCTAAGCACAATAATAATTATTATGATTTTGATCTGAAAGATGAAAAATAAAATGAGTACTTCCAAAACTGTAAAAAGATTTGATTTTGAGTCAAAACAGAAATCAGAAAAACGGATTTCTATTGTTTATTCAAGTCTATACAGGGTGTCCCGGAATATGTGCGCATGCTCTCGGATTTGTACAGGGGACGTTAAAAACATATAACAAGTTTCTATGAAAAACATCCCAGAATGCCCCCCTACGGCGATACAGGCCTCTAAAGAGTAGCTATTTGAGAATCGATTTTTTGTAAATAATTTTTAGAATACTTGATGCATGAGCAATGATATGTACTGTTCATTGTATGAAAAAATAATTAATTAGTTATAATAAAAAAGTTATTTTTTTTTAAATCGGTTCTCACATGGCTTCTTTAGAGGCCTGTATCTTCGTAAGAGCGCCCACTGGAATTTTGTTTTGTAGAAACTTGTCATGGTTTTTTAACGTCCCCTGTACAAATCCGAGAGCATGCCCACATATTCCGAGACACCCTGTATAATACTCTTTATTAAATCTAAATATAAATTAATTTTCTTTGGTACGACCGTATAGTTATTTACTTTACTAAAATTAGATAACTAAATGAAATTTTTGAATTTTTTTCAATAAAATCTATATCTACTAATAACCCTCAGCATAAACTGTTGGTCAATTTAATGTTTTGCTCTGAAAAGAAACAATTTTGTATGCCCAATAAGTCGGACATTACTAATGGAATTAAGTAAGTAGGTAGTAAAACCGTAAGTAAATCCCACTGGCTTTTTTTCGGAAGAAATAATTTTGAGGAGAAATTCGGAAAATGTCTTGAATAATGATACAACTTTTTGAATTTTATGATTAAATGTGTAATTTGCTTTTAATTAATTGGTTTGGTAAGAAAACGTTAGGGAACCGAAAATCTTTCGGAATTAATAGAATTACGGTTTTTCCAAAGGAAAATAGATATAAAACAGGAATACTAAATTTAAATAATTTTAATTAATAAAATGCAAATCACTTACCTACCAACTGGAAAAAAAGTTCTATAAAAGTTGTAAAAGTTCATATCTGTAGATGAGTGTGACGCAACTAAACTTGCTAGCTTAAGGAGTATTTTTAAAATGTCTCCATGTCTCCTATGGATTAAAAATAAAAGAACATATTAAGTTTCTCCTGAGTTTTTTCTTTTCTTTCATCTTCAGACGTCTTTCAAACAAACAAAGAAACGCAAACAGGAAATGTTAAAAGCAATTCAATTCACTATGGTGTTATTTTAAACATTTATTGATTGCTCTAATGGGAACTTCTAACAGAAACCCATCGGCCTTAATCAAAAAGTCGATTTATTACTGTAAATTTCTCCCCATCGAACCTTCACAGGAAAGGTCATTTCATTTAATATTTACTAAGCAGAGCTGAACCGCAATCGCGTGTAAGTCTTCTCAAAATATCAAATTCCAATCTACCTTTACCCTTGACTTCCTGATCTATTCGTGTCAATCTCTTCATGCCGTTACGGTAAGGAAAAAGGTCAATTCTGTCCGTTAAAAAAATTATAAGGTTTAAGGAATATTAACTCAATTTTTCCAAAGCAAATTTCGAATGAACTGTCTAAACTGGGTGGAAAGGCAAATGTAATCACATTTTAGAGAATGATTTAGGACGCATTTTGATGTTCGACTTGTTTGTGTGTCTGTCTCCCCCAGTTTTTATTTGATTCTCATCTTGCAGTGGTTATGCAAAAAAATTATATTATTTGCGGTTTTCTCAAAAAAATTATTTAATTTATCAAAAGTTCTTCTTAACTATCACTGGATTTTTTGAATCTTCAGTTTTGGAATCATTTTTTAAAATAATTCCGTATTTCTGAGTATTTAGCGATT
Source organism: Dendroctonus ponderosae (assembly GCF_020466585.1). Taxonomy (NCBI): domain Eukaryota; kingdom Metazoa; phylum Arthropoda; class Insecta; order Coleoptera; family Curculionidae; genus Dendroctonus; species Dendroctonus ponderosae. The sequence continues at coordinate 8,328,381 of NW_026018165.1, read as the reverse complement.
ATTTTCCTCTCTGAGTAGGTATTCAACTGTGGAGCTTCTTTTGCGATGTTTTCTTACCATTGGTTTAACGGATTACTTTGGATTGCTGCACCTTTTCAGAATCTTGACCGATTGGTCCAAAAACGCTGGGTTTCGCAATTTTTCAGTACATTCTTCTACGCAGCATTATTCTTTATGAATTTACTTTTATGATTCATCTATCAAATTTATTACAGTAAATTAGATTATATTGAATTGTCTCTTTTAAAACCATTTTGCGTAAACAATTCAGTTTAATCCTTTACACTGTACTAAGGTAATCCATAGGATACAAGATTGCACTGATTGCATTCGAAACGTCACGCTTAGAAGTTCTTTAATCTCGCATCAACGAATCGTTTTTCTATCATACGTAATCGTTTATTCTAAACAACGGAATTCCTGATTGTTTCATAGATTTGACACAACATAATGTCGACAGCTTTAGTTTTTTTTGTGAAATTTTGCACGGTTAATTATTACCACATTTGGCAACTTTTTCATGTTTACTAAATACAATAAAACTTTTTGAGATCTATCCTTGAACGTTTTTATATTCACAATTGGAGGAAATTGTTATTAGGGACATAACTGCATGATAATTGTAGAAAAATAAGTATCAACAGGAAAATACAATTTGTACCTATGTTTTTTATTCACAAAAGATCTCGAGTCCATTTAAAAGGATTGGTTTAGCTGAATATTAAAACCCATAAAACCCACTCAAACAGGCGTAATGTCAATAACATATATTTTCCAAGGTAAAATTGCAACATTCTTACATAATAATGTGTTAAGCAAATCAGTATTTCCGATCATTTATTCCGTGATTTTTTCCCAAAAATATCACGAAGTTTTTATGTGAGTTGACTCCAATGTTATGGTTTCGAAGCTAAAAATTATTTGTCTGTTAGTTCGCATTTTTGGCTTGAAATTTTTTCTTTTCTCATACTGAAATGTATGATTACCAACTTCAAACTTGAGAAATTTTCCATAAAAACTATGAAATCTGCGTTTGGCCTTCAAAGAATTTCTGATATTGTGATTTGTTATTTGAAACTTACTCAACGGTGTTAGATATAAGAATTTCCTGCTTGAATTCTCTTCGAATTGGTTCACAAGCTTAAAAAGATTTTTAGATTTCAATGTTTACTCATTTCCACTAATAGAACATTTGTTTCAGCATCGATTGACGGTTCGTCGGTATGATCTAGATCGTTTTGAGCAAAAAAGTGGAATATATAAAAAATTGCTTGTCGAAATTGTGTAATTTTTCCAACTTCAGCACTAAATTGTAATTGCAAATAAAGTGTTCATTGCTTTATCATTATTGCAAAAATCAACATTTAATTATTTTTAATACTTATCGCCAAACTAAGAAAACAATTATAGGGCTTCAACGTGTTTTGTTCCTTTTCTAGTGTTTGCTACCCATCAACTGATTTTATCGATTTTAGTGTTATTTGCTGTTCAATTAATGCCTAGGTCGTTTCATAATCGCAATTTTGGTTCAAAGCTCGATTACTTTCCAGCAGCTGAGTATCAGATAACAATTTTTTATCAGATTGATATGGTACTTGTACAGATTATTTATTACTGTTCTTTACTGCATTTTTGCAGTTTAAGCTGTGGCTAATTCCACTTAATTAGCAGACACTTGATATTCAAGATGTTTTCAGTAATTAATCTAAAGAGAGTTAAATTTCAGTCAATAAAAATTATAATTAATAGACAAATTTAATTTTTGTTGAAAGCAGATGGGTATGCAGGACAATTTTCTGAAACAGAAACTGCTACTTAATTTTCGTCGCCATCTAAAGTTCATAATAAATTTGACAAAACCGAAATTACAAAAATATTGCTATAAAACTAACAAATGTAAATCGCAAATCAAATACTATTGATCTCTTAGATCTCAAAGAGTTAAATTCATTAAATTTGCTTCATTTTTTCAACAAAAATTAATTAAACTATGTGAATTACCACAAACATACATGAAGGTATAAAATAAACCTTAATTTTAAAGTTGTTATAAACCAAATATAAACCGGCTACTATCAATATTAAAAGACAGATTATTGACGACAAGAAACAAATGTTTTATATTTAAAATTTTCTCATATTTCTAAAATAGTTTAGGTTTTATAAGCTCCTTTAAACTTTCACTAAAATTTTTCTTATATACCTTTAAATCTACAACTTATTTTCTACAATTATTTACATATATAATATTTTGTACAATTAATGTCCATATTTTTATAAAATGTTAGTAATATACATCCTACGATATTACTTATCTTCTGATTTGTAATCAAATAATAAGTCAATCCTGATTCGACACCTATTAAAAAAAAATAAGAAAGTGGGTTGAATAACACGCAAAAATACATAGAATTCTCCAATTTGCAGATATTACTATGCTTTCTCAAGAGAAATTGTAAGAACAAGAACTTTCTTGAAGAATATTGAATTGTTCGAAAGAACTTGTCCACTTCTCGGATACAATATTAAAAAGAAAATAAGTTCATCTTTAGTAGGAAAACAAAAAAGTTATATTATGTAACCATTTTAAGATTCTAAAAGAAAGAAGTAAAAAAATGAAATAAATATGTAATAAGCTCGCTAATATCACAGAGAAGATACGAGGAAGTAAATGAGAAAAATGTAACAAAAAAGCAGAACAATGAACACACTGGCATATTCAGATGTAAAGCGCTGACTATTTTTATTTTCTTTTTACTTCTAATTTATATTTCTATAATTGTTTTTCAAAAAATATTGTTACTACATTCTTACACTCGAACTTGAAACAAAACAGTAAAATTAAAAAATTAAATTAAATTCAGCAAATTAAATATATTTGTTTTATTCAATCAAACAAGTTTAAGTAAAAAAGTGTATATGTATGTATAAATAAGGCCAAACGCTTTCGACAATTACATCATCATCAGGGCCATCGTCAAATTACGTCAATTGAAAAAGGCCTTATTTATACATACATACACACTTTTTTACATAAGCTTGTTTATGTTGATTGAATTTCATCCAGTGTGTACACACCAACTTCTTCTTGTTCATATTTGTTTTAAACCGACTGGTTCTTCAATTATCACCAAATTTTGTGCTCTGCAATCAAAGAATCAAAAACGATTTCAAGCTCAATTTCGACCAAATTGTGCAACTAAAGCCTTAAATCGAAGAGATAAAAGAGCGAAAAATCGAAATTCAAAAACCACAATATCTTGAAATCAACTAAAATCTTAAAATTAACTATTTGAGATCGATTAAAAGTTTATGAATATTCCGACATCATCAATTCGGATAAAAATTATATCAGTTTGATATTGGTTTTCTTAAATCAGTAGCCAAACAACTAATGAACCCTAAAAATAATGTAGATGAAAATGTCATTGAAATTGAATATGAAATTAGTTAAATTAGGTACATTCTTTCCAAGAATAGATCATCCGAGAATTGAAAAAATTAAAATTCAAGAGCCGCAATATCTTTACTATTTGAAATCGAATAAAACTTGATAAATTATGGAACAAACATTAATTTTTATTTGAAAAAATCTAGCTGTTTTATACTAATGTTCATTTCAAATCAGTAGGCAAACAACTATAGCCTATTAAACTTAGTCAAAGTAGAAAATTAGTTAGGGACATTCTTTCTAAGAATAAAGAAAATAATTTATGAAGGATTTTTTTCGCGGCACAAGTGGACAAATAAATTTTGCAATAAGGAAAAAATCCTGCCGAATGGAGTAAATTTTTCCTTATGCCAAAAATGGATTTGAAATTCGGACATCTCCTTTATTTTACCTCTATTGCACCGCTCTACCTTTTTGCTTGTATTGTAACAACTCGCACTATATTTTTTCATGACTAATTAACAATAATTGAATGTCTGTTTTAATAGGCGTACGATCATTTTAATACTTGATTGCATGAAATCATCTATATGCAGGCACGTTGAGCCAAAGGCGCTGATATATTATTTAAAAATAAATTATTTGCTGTTCGATAAAATCTTCTTAAACAAGTAGAATTTTCATTTTTTTTAAGCCGGAAAGTAATACCAACTGGTGCAATATCAGCAGTTCGCTTTTAAGCATTTGGTCATATAAAAGCAATTTTCCTTCGGTTCTCTTTTCTTGCAGTAAAGCAACAAAAAGTATTTAAGATAGATGCGAAGACAAAATTAATTCACAGAAAATTTGTAAATTGCATATATTTCGCATTAATTTATAAAAGCACAACACAGTCGTTCACATAATTCATGACTGTAGAACTGAAACAATTGAGTCGTCTTCAGACCTGTAAAGTAGTATACGGCAAGAACAGGAAATTTTCAATGCTGTTAATAAACGGAAAACATTGCCTAAGGGACTTACCTTGAATGTGCCCGATGGGTTAAGTGAAAACTGACCGGTAAAAAATTCAAATCACAATAATAACCGGTCGTAACAATCACGTTCACCTTACAAACGAACAGAACATCACCTGAAAACCGGGGCTAACAGTGCGCTGTCCACCGCGACAGTCATCAGCAAACAAGCCAACAAGCTCAACTTCTTGGGATGCGGATGTCGTGGTAGAGACTGAGAGTTTTCGTGCAACCGCGAAAAATGTATATAAGCAAATGCTTATCTGCAATGTAACGAATAATTAATACACTATTATCCTTTAGCTCCTGAAGCAAAATGGTTAAAGAGTAGAACTAGTAGCGCATAAATTAATGCATCCAACCAAAATTTTACTTCCAAAAACATTTTCAAAATATTGGTATAAATAGTTGATTACAAAAATGCAATAGTCCACAAGTTCAAATAAATTTAATAAAATAGTGTTTCTTCAAGAGAGTATAATTTTCAAAATCGCTCGGGACTTGATACTTTGCATGCTTTTAATTCATCACTTGGTTTTACCGTCCGGTAGAATACCTGCAACCCAAAACTCTCTTCATTTACCTTTCATGGGTATAAATGTTATTGAATGCATTCTTTTAATGAAGCATTGATGGGCAGGCTGAACGTTTTTTCTGGTACATTGCCTGTACTAAGCTGTATAGCTAAGCATTATTACTCTGTGGTACTACTCAACATTTTAATCTTCTTCTATCATTATCAATATACTTGCTGAAAGCCACGAAAAACCAAACTCGATTATGAAAGCAAGCGTAATTTGTTAACAACCGTGCAAATATGCAAATATTAATTTAAAAATTTAAATTTGCATCACGTAAGAAGCGGATAAGGCAATTCGTTTGATACATTTGGACGACATAACAGAAAGAAAGCAAGTAATCAATCAGTTATGAAAATTTCTGAGAAATAATTTGGAGTTTGTAGACAAAAAAGACATCATTACATAAACAAAACATATTTTTAAAATAATTAGTATGTTATGTAAACGATCAGAAACAGTGGCGGCTTTAATGAAATCAGATTCAGTTAAATGATTTATGACCAATCCATTGATGTGCCGATAATGTTCCTGGCCGCTCCTTTGCATTTTCCTAAAAGCTGCCTTATTTGCACACCCTAATATGCACGCGGAAAGGCAATTTTCGATAAAGAGAATTTTGTTTTATCCAGTCAATCGAACTGTTAAACAACAATGTAACAAATTGCTAAAAATGCGGAAACATTTATTACATAATACCGTAATTCCTATGTAATTCATTAATTGTTTCTGTTTTTCCAAGAGGAAATAAACAAACTATCGCAAGTTGAAGTGATGCGTGTAATCAAGATAAACGCATTATAAAATATTTGGAACAATTTTAAAAAAGGGCTTGCTTGTGTTTGATTTGCTAAGCAATTAAAAATGAAAATTTGCCTAAATCTCGGAATAAAACTCATTCCCAGATTTGGAGGTAAACGCAATAGTTCCACTGCAAATCGACCAATTAATCATCAAATGCAATTGATGATTTCTCTCTAATTAAGTGATCAGAAAAATGTAATTTCTGTGAATGGTACAATGGGCAAACCGACTATTATACGCGACTTTTGAAATTAGGATTACAAGCAAAAGGGGCTCCATTTAATGCAATTGAAATCGAATCGATTTTGAAATGTGAAAACATTAATTATCTGCGCCCTATTAAGTATCCTTGGTACTCGCCAATACGCCGTTAAGTAATCAAGAATTAAAGTTTGTTGACATACAAAATGGTACCCGCGAATCTTATGCAATTTTAAGTAGATTGCATACCAAACTGCAAAAATGTGCGCATCATTTAAAGAACATTTAAAACGAAGTAAGGAATAATTAAAACCTTATCGTGATTTGGTGGGCAAACTTTTAGATGTCCAATTAAACCACATACATGTATTTATTAATTAATATACCTTTATGGAGTGGTCCGTTCAGATGACTTAAGGTATAAAATAAAACAACAAATAAGAACAGTATAACAGTTTCATTGACAATAATTCAAGGCTACATAACAAGCGTTGTTAAATCTAATTATTTCGGAAGATCGATTTCGACAATTTGCGAAATATTTGTGCAAGATTTAACTTTATTTAAAATTGAAAAATTGGTAGTTATCATGAATCAAAAGTGCTATTGCACCAAATTTGAATAAATATTTTTTCAAAATAAACATTTCAAACTTCAGTTGGAATTGAAATAAAAAATTTATTGAAAAATGCATACGAAAATAATACCTTATAATAAATCTAGGAAGCCATATAATAATAAAAAAGCGAATAAATAAATAAATATCAAAATAATTATTATAGTACGTATTCTAACACAGCTCGTTTTAAAGAATCAACGGCAAAAACTTGATGTTGGTTTAGTTTTGCAATTTATTTTGAGTGGACGTTAACTTATGAGCGTGAACAATGCAGATAATTTATTTACCGTCTAATGTATACCAAAAACTATCTAAGTTCAAGTCCCAGTAGAGAGGATGCTTTTCGGGAAAGCATTTTTGTTTGCATAATAACATAAATTTCCTTTTCAGGTAATACAGCACGTATTGAATAAAAATATATCACTAACTTTCTTCCCTTGAAAACGCCTAAAAAATAACTAAGCCTAACAAGTACCAGTTTATTTAAAATAAACGAGTAATTAAATAAACTAGTTACAACTCACAAAAATAAGTGGGTATACAGCAAGTGCCAGGAATAGTTTAAAAAAGGTATATTGATCTCAAGAACAAAGCAAAATTTAAATTCGCTTTTTATTGCTTTTAACATGATTAGGTTTCGCATCCAACTTGTTTTTGGACAATACTGATACCCACCAAAACAATTTCAAATTAACATTGTTATAATTCGATCTTTTGTTCACTGCTGGAAACAGGATTAGCTTCGGACGATTTTGAACTCGTTTTACGTTCTAGGACATCCCTAAAATGCTTGATAGCCGATGATAGTGACAATATTAGGCCTTTGCTAACAGGCAATAGAGGAAAATCGGGCTTTAGAGGATCCTGAAATAATTCAGGCAAAACATAAGTGAATAATAAAGTTTCTTTTACTTCAGATATACTTAAAGATAGTATTGTTCTCATACTATTTCAAATTATTTTTCTTAATAATTGGCAAGCATTACTGGATATGTTCATATTAGGCCTGGGTAACACAGTTGATTTTCACGTGCGATACCGATACTGCTTGCCGTGTCGATACAGCGCGCCACACTTCATATTTCGGGATATACATTATATATAGGGTGATTCGAAATTGGCGGCATTCCTCTGGAGGCGTTTTCTGGGGGTGTTTTGGGAGTACAGGAAAAGTAGTAAACAAAATTAATTGTTATTAACAACGCAGATATTTCCAGTCCATGTTTGAGCGCCGTATGTGGTTACTGGCAATACGCATTGGTCGTAAAGTTTTGATCGCAGATACAGTTGGGAATTTTTTTTTGGTCAGTATCTACCATCTTAAATTAGATTAAAAGCTAAGTGTTGTTCAAGGTGTCGCGTCGTAAGAGGCAAGGTGTTAGGACACATTGACACACAGAGCGGCATCAACACAAAAGTGTCTAAAGACACAGTGTTACCCAGGCCTAGTTCATATAATGCTTTAATAGGAAATATGCTTATTTAATCCATAGCAAAAACCAATCAGTATTACATTTATCAAAATCAATACATGTAAATCTACTCGAAGAAGAAAATTAAAATGTTTTTGATGCAAATTTTGACGAATTTAATCATCAGCGATAACTTTTACGACTAGAAAACGTCTTAGAATAAAAATAATTCGAACGCTTCTATTTTTTGCTTATTGTTGATTTTAGAGAACAGCGATATAAATCATTGATTTAAACCATAAAATAATATGTATAAATGTACTTTGAAATTATTATCACTAAAGAAAAATTTTATAGAACAACCCACCTGATCTCTCCAGAAGCTCTCTAACCGTTGGCATAGTTTTTCCCCATTTTGTGCGAAATGACTCAGTACTTGTTCGTGAAACACGGCAGGTGGATTAAGCAACAGCTCAGTCATACTTTGAACCAACTTCAATATGACGAGTTCATTGTAGGTTCTGGAGTTTTCATATCCCTTTAATAAAAACCGTTATTTAATTACAGTGAAAAATAATTTTAATGATAATTAACTAACCTGTTGAGAGTCGGTTTGCTTCTCATAGCCAGCTTCATTATAATACGGTTCAGAAACTAAAATAAGGCCTTGAATGGACACAATGAGCTGTAAAAGGGTGCTGTCTGGACCCCAGACTTCTGTGCCTTTACCCATCCAGGTGCCCAAAAGTGAAACACATACTTTTCCTATTAATAAAGATTATTTCAGAGGTATTTCAAAATCAATATGTAAACAACATATTTCCACAATATTTCCAACAAACAGCTTTTTCAATTCGTTGGACGTAAAAAAAATCTTAATCATCTTACCTTCAACATACAAATTAGGATTTAGTCGCTCTGAACTGTAACTGATGTAATGAACCAAAGGAGGAGATCGGGGATAATCAGCACTTAGCTGAATATCAAACAAGAACAACCCATCTTCGTAAGGAGTTTTAGCTGGTCCCCGAATCATGACACTCAAGAGATCCAATCTGTTTCCATAAGAGCATACCCAGACATCGGCCGGTAGAGACTCTTTGAGCAAAGCGTATTCTTTTACGACAGATTTGAGAAATCTACAATAGACTACATATTTTCATCTATTCTTGGCTAAAAATATTTATAACTTTTCATTGTTCATGATTTTTTACGCACTTCTGTGTATCCCCTGGTTCAAACTTAGAAGTGAAATAGTGATGAGTTACAGGAGCTTCTTCTACGCTGATATACCATTTAGCCCCTTTATCGAGTTGAACGTCCATCAATTTGTCACTCGATGTTGAATTTTTAATTTTGAGGGAATTTGTTATAGATACAGATTCGTCTGGAGTGGCAGGAACGCTTGGTAAAGGCGTGGAAATCAGAGGTGTGGCAATACTTTCAGTTGCCTAAAGTGAAATTAAAGTTGTTTCATTAAAAATACAGCATGTTTACACATACTTCTGTATTAAACCAACCATCTCTAATTAAACTTCTAGTCCAGTTAAATTTTTGTGGAAAATGTCACCTGATAAATACATTTTAAGCCTTGAAAGTTACCTTTGTGATAATGCTTAGAGCTTGACTGCCCCCTATTCGGCTAATTATTTCAGCATAAGTTAAATCCATTCTTAGTTTTAAAGTTGACAAAAGCTCCACGCATAAATTTTCTTGCCAAGTGTCGGAATCATCTAGACTCTCGGGCGTCGACGGCGCTGTCGAATCTAACAAAAGTTTTGTTATTTTATTATCCACACAATTTAAAGCACTGTTTGCAAACAACTTGAATTAAAAAAATACTTTCAGTTAATGAAGTAAGGCTTTCTTGACCTACAATAAACAACCTGCTTGAGGTACAGATAGCATTTTTTACTTAGAAATGCATTAGTGAGATGACAACGAAGCATCGAAAAAGTTGATTAGAAGACATCATCAACCTAACTAACAAATCAACTGGTGGCTTTCCAATTCGACAAACCTGCATCAAAAATTTTCTAACCTTTGAGTTGTTTATTTGCTCCTTGTTTCTCTATTTCCGCATTTACTTTGTTTTCCAATTTAATCATTTTCTTTATATTTTCCGATTCTGCTGATTTGTTCTTCGTAACATTGACTCCATTTTCAATTGAAAATAATCGACCTCTAAGTTCGATGTTTTGTGCTTTAGCTTTTTCTTTGGCTTGCATCAACAAGGCCTATAAAAAATGATGAAACAGGTTGAAATCAAAGTAATTAAATAGCACGGAATCATTTCCTGATAAATGATGTAAACTTTTAACTTTAAACTTCTATGTATTACCTGAAAATGTGAGCTCTTCAAGCTAAAAAAAGACGTTCCTAATAATTTATCTAAATAACTTGAATTTTCATACACCGTAAGTAAATCTTTGAGAATCTGAAAACAAAATTGTCAGATATAAGCATATAACAACTGAATAAACAAGGGGTGGTACTTAAATTGAAGTTTAAAAAAGAAAAAGTGACTATTATAATTATGATTAATTATAAATCGTAGTAACAATGAGCCATACTTACAGCTAAACTATCTGAAATGGTGTGAGTTTTAAATACATCTTTTAGATAGACGATTCTAGATCGGACAAAATCTAATCTTGCTGCGATGTTTTGTAATACTGTTTCATCGCTCAGATCGCCGCCTGCATATGATTGTATACTTTCAGTTTCCCATGAAACCTACACAATATTTTTAGAGATTCAAATAAACATAAAAATGTGTATACTTGATAAAAGTGTACAACAGAAATAGACTAATTGAAATACATACTAAGTCAGCTGTTGATTCATCGGAATCCGAGTACGCGTAATCCGACCTATCTGGAAGAAGCTCGATGGATTCCGGCCAACAATTCTCTAACTTCCCCTGTTGCCATTCAACGATCACATACCCCTACAAACCCTCATTAATCAGTTGTACTCAGGTGCATACTTAAAGTTTTTTACATCTATGCAACTATCAATAACTTTTCCTATCTTTCCATCCACGGAAGGGTTGGCTTTCACTATACTGCCAGGCCTGTATATATATTTAAAATGTTTTTTTAAATCGTATACGCTCAACTCTTCACTATTAATAAATAGCGGCGGCTTTCCAGCTTGCGAAGTTTGAAACCACTAGAAAATGGAACAATTCGGTATCAGCTTACTACGGCAAAACCCGAGTATAAAACGGATTATTCAAACTTACTTTAACTGTGGCAGTTCTCTCCATATAATCTACTCGTTGAATAACACCATGTTTACCGTCGCCAAATGAATCTTTACCGGCTGAGGATTTCACAACCCACTCACCAGGGAAGAACTCATGATCATCTATGGATATATTGTAATACAGTTGGGTGGACGGAATATCTTTTTCTTCAGTGCCATCCTGCCATACGACCGTTATTTTTGATTCAACAGAAACCACTTCAACTGCCAATGTGTTTCCAGCAGTAAGTTCACAGGGTCTAGGTGGATAATGTTTCTTTCTTGGAACAGGTTTGGGCATTACTACGCTAGTCGCTTGACTTGAAGGGTTACTTCCACCTAAATTATCAATCTCTTAACCGCTTTACCAAGAAACCCAGTGTTGTAAATTTCACAAATTTGAAATTCCAATTTTTCAATGACATTTTTTTAAGCATCTTTTTCATTCCAATGCCAACAGGAACAAATTGACTACATCTTTATTCCGAGTAATAGGAAAAAAATCAATAGTGGCTGGTACATTAAATAAGCGCAGTTGTAATATATTTGATCAATAATATACGTACACTCAGTATTCTCCTCTTCAGATTCTTCACCTTCTTCCGTCCACCAATCGTCTTCGGCATCGTCAACGCCTGGAAACACTGGAGGTTTATCACAGTCAATTTTGGTAGGTGATGGAGAAAACAGCAGCGACGAGCTACGAATACGAGGCACTCGAATAGTGCTGAAGTAAAAATAACAATTACTATAAAAATCACCAAAAACCGCAAAAAGTAACTTTTCCAGGTGTAGTTTCTAATTACTTTTTCGAATTGCAATTGAGATTGTGGCGAACTCGAATCGCCTCCGGACGATGCATAATTGACAATTTCCGTACCCAGTCCTTTTTTCTCAGAAGAATATCATGGGAATTAAGCTTCAACAATCGCCTATCCATTAATTCCAGAGCGGTATCGCTTGGATGTTCCAAAACTTGCAGCCTAAAAAATGCGCTTTCAGGTACAGGAATACGAAACCAGTATTAAACCCACTTTTTGATATCCTCATTCATTATTTCTGAAATATGAGAATAACCACTAATATTACTGTGCAAAGCAACCTCTATCATGGCATCATTGACCTCCTGAATAGTGAATCTTTGTCTTTGTTGCATATTCCGTTTCATGGTCTTTGTTTTTTTAATCCAGGTGGGACGGACAAAATTGGCAGGAACACCGACCTATTGAAAATAGAAAAAAAAACATATTCTAACAGTGCGGATATGTACAAAACGCTGGTTTGAAACATACCACTTCCTGACCTGGATAGTAGACTTCCATTGAAAGCAATCCACCCCTCTTTGATAACCAATAATCATCAAAATCATTATTCATACTGGTGAGAAGTTCAACTACAGAACCATCAATTGATCGCATTGTGACCAATTGGTCAATGCTCTGGAAAATTTGTGAGGTCGTAGATGATTTACGAAATTGATTAAAAACGAGTTTTCTCAAATAAGCTGAATATAACGCTTAATAATCAAAAGACAACAAATTATTCAAAGCCAATGTAACCAACGATATTTTTGATCTTGTATTTTTTTCTTTATGTAATAATCTGTTTAATACTGATGTCAGTTGATTTATTTTCGTAGTTTTCGACCGAATTTTGTTATCCTTGGATGACGTTATGATCCCTCCTATGAGTAAATTATTTCAATCTTCTAAAGGTTAGGTTTGAATTAGTACTATTAACTGGACCTAAAGTATACTGAAAACAGATGCAGCGTTTAGTATGAATTTTTATCCCAATGAATATTAAAAAGTTTGAACTCTCCAAACACCGTGCTGATTCAGTATCGACAAAACTTATCAATCCCGAATAAATACAATAATAATAAACCGTATTTACGTACGTATAATAATACGATTTTATACGTAATAAAGTTAGGAAAACATTTAAAACAATAATAGTAATATGAAAAATAAGCAATTGCCATAAAATACGGTAAAATACTGCATGATTGCAGATAACCAAGGGCATTTTTTCCAAGTCATTTCACTTCTTTGTATTTTTATTAAGATCAAACTTGGCACTGCAACATGGTTGATATTTTAGAATTCTGATTGCATTTAGATGAAGACCAAAAGAGAAAAGTTTTGAACATTTATCTGCAATTTTTTCTGGCAGTCACTTCCGATCAGTGAACGGACGAAATAAACTAGATTATTTGTTTAATTTTTAATCAGGTAGTTTATGCCATCACGGCACATGGACAAGTATCAGAAATATATTAAAGTTACTTCGATGTATAAAGTATGAAGAAAATGGCAGTAAAAGGCATATACAATTTTCTTGGCAAAAATTGAATTAATTCCTGATAAAAATTTGCCGCCGTTTCGCAAGCACATTTTGTTCAACGGATTTTTCTTCCCGAAATAGGTTTTGTAAAAGCATTGTAAACAAATCAGAAGATATTCTTATTTAAATTGAAATTTGTGTCAACACTACTGCTAAAACTGACGAACACATTTTAATCCTAACACCCGTATAGTTTGTTGTGCAATACACCCTGTAATATTAATAAACATTTTTTAATGGCAATTTCGATAGCTTCTAGATCGGTAACTGAGCGTTTTCGGTATATTGATCAGAAACAGATCTAAGTGCTTATACTTAAACCTCATGCATGGAATGTTTCGCCTTATTAAACACCTTGTTTTTGTCGATTTATTTCAATTCAACTTACTTCAATGCGTCCAAATATATCTCCACAACTAACAGCATCATCAACATCAAATGGTCTAACGTTTTTAAGCCGATCACTGGAGACATGCTCAATCACCTACACAAAAATTAATTCAGTAAATAGTGCGGTTTCTCTATGCACCTATGAGTATGTACCTTATCTGTACCTACAATTTGTACCGCGGCAATTTGTTTGTTGCTTTTACAGTATCCCCTTTGTGTCTCTTTGCCTTTCTCTAATCTTCTTATAATATCTCCTGGTATAATACTGCGATTCATCAAGTAAACCTAAAATAATTTGTAGCTCATGCAGATAAACGCTTTAAACATACTTTTTGAATGGTTGAAAAACTATTGATATGCTGCAAAGCATCCCATAAAGTACATTACATAGTAGCATACGGTGCATCTGCCCACATTTCAAGAAGGGTTACAGTATATCTGTTGGTTCGATTTCAACATAGACATTATGCAGTTATTCTGAGGCTTTCGGGCCAGCACGGTCAGTCGATCACTCCACTCGATTTCTTTTTGTGGAAGTACATGGATCAAGAGTTATGTTTATAAGCTAAGCTTTGCAACTGAAGATCTCCGTATGTTATTGCAGCTTTTGAAAGTGTGACGCCAGAAACGCTGAGACCTGTTATAGAGTCGAGATTATTTTTGCATTTGTTTTTTAATAAATATTTAATGGTTTTTTCAAGTGAATTTCAATACATATCCTACATTGTGAGTACCAGCGTTGAAAATGCAGGTCCATGTTTACAATTTTTCGAAGATTTATCAAAAAGCCGATAAAAACATTAATAAATGTCATTATGTTATACATCGTTGAAATGAGAATAATCCGGGCTTTCAGAATTTGCTAACAAAACGACAGAGAGATATTTAAAATATGTAAGTGATGAGGGTTTCTTAAAAACGAAACATCGCGTCAAAAATTGATAAGGTGGTATTAACGCTGATTTAAAGTTGCCATGAGAAAGTGCAGTCGGTTTTTGCTAGCTTTCTATTAACTTAAAAATATGTAAAAATTCGAAAATTTCAGTTTTTTCCAAATACTTAAGAGAGAAACGAAAATTCGTATGAAAGATCTGAATGCGCCATCTTTTCATTGTCCAACTTTTCTTCCATTCAATGCCCACTTGCACCAAACATTTAAGAAAGACTTAAGGTTATGCTTAGCGTTAAGTTCGAGCCTAACTGCAAAAACGGATTGCACCAACCGATGACACGATCTTAAGTTCGTCTTTGAAAATCTTAAATTTAAGGACTCGTTCTCGAGTACTTAAGCATGACTTAGCCTTCTTCCAACCTCACTTTAATCGCTAGTTAGTCAAATATACAGCATACGTATATGAATTGTGTAATCATAATGTCCTATTTTCAAAAAATAAGTACCTACGTACATCATGAATTTTGAATTTCAACGTTTCCTTAACGCCCTTTCTGACTAATTGGGAAAATGAGAGATGGCGGAGTTTCATTTGGCTGTACCCAATCACCATCAAAAGCAGCAATTGATTGATTCACGCCATACAAGGTCTTATTAATTACAATAGATAATATTTTGTCTGCATTGCCCCTGGGAACCGAAGGCACGGCACAACTCCTCCGCCATCAGTTTTATAAAGTTTTCTATTCTGATTGAAAATGTGCTTCCGGATGTCTTCTTTTTGGTTATTGTAGAATTTCCTGATTATTGCGGTCATAGGCGGAATTGTTGTTTGAAAATTAATTATTAATTGTTTTAACAAATAGCATTAAATTG
>NW_026018165.1:8292664-8312193 GCF_020466585.1 Dendroctonus ponderosae | reverse complement strand
TAGTAACTAATAATAGAATTACCGGGCACTAAAACAAAGCAAATAGGCGGATAAATACAAAAGTAATGTCCAATGCTTCCCCGAATATGCAGCAGAAATTGGAGGCTAATTGCCCCTTCCGAAAAGACGAAACTGGTTGTAGTCACATCTACTATTATTTAATGTCATCTAAGTTCATTCTGTTAAAGGGTTTATATGTTATTCACACAAGATCAAGTAGATAGATTTACCAAGAAACTATGTACGGCTGGAGTGGTTGGAGGGGTACGAACCATCCATATACTAACCTTACTTTGACGCCAAATTTGCTCCCTAGAAGTGTTACTCCACGAGACTCTGATTTGGCCCTTTTGTAACGAATTAACATCATCTGTATCATCATTGGAAGCCTCATAGGAGTCCAACACAACCCCAAATATGATTTTCTTGCTCTTATCAAATCTATACACGATATCGTTGGCATAAAATTCTTTTACCTTCTCCTGTGACATCTTTACACACTGATTTCGCCACAAGATCACATTCAATCACTCAAATTTTGAAGGGCATTACAAAAAAGGGTCGTTTGATGTTGTTTTTTCAGCGCATGACATTAATGTAAATAAAAAAAATTGCCAAAGAAATTTAACAGCTGATTGTCAATTCGATTGTCAACATGGAATTTGGCCGGCGTTGTCGATGTCTGTTATTTATATGAATTGTCACTCCAATGATTGCTTTTCGCTCAGTTCATTTGTGAGGGAAAATTTGTTTTTCTAAGAAATTCTCAGCATTAGGACAGTTTGCTTAAGTTAACTTGCAATTGCAGCACGTTATGGATTAACTTTTTGATTTAAAGCTATTTTTAAGACTTCTGCAATCTCCTGCTTTACTTGAGAGCACAATATAGTCGTGCTTGTGTGTGATTAACATTTGTCCAATAAACCATTTTGACGCCAAAAACTTATTGCTAGAGCCTCTTTTTATTGAGTGAAAATTCAGTTTTCTGTTTTTTGTAACTTTGCAAAATGGTCGAATCTGACAACGGTGCAGTGAAATTTGATATGGTAATGAAGTTGGCAGTGAGTACTAGGCCTATAACATTAAAATTTTGAAAAATACGCTTATAGAAAATAATTTTTTCTGCAAGTAAATTGGACACAATTCACCACAATTATTCATTTAAGCATTATCGAACTCATTATTTGAAAATATTGTCTTGATTGTCACTGTCAGCAATGACAATTTGACGCAAATTAACATTTGCATTGAATAATTCAAGCTCCGACATGCTTCGCGTTTAAAATCGGCAAAGATTTGCAGTCAAGAAAAAGACAACGCAAAGCGGCGAGTGCGAAATTGATGAAATCTCCGAATAGTTCCAGATAGTTCTTCCAAAGAATTCCTGCGATTTTTTTGGCAAAATAGTGTATAATCTACGGTTAATTAACATTTAATCGTTTTCGTTTTTTTATGTTAGCACCTTGTAAGTGAAATCTCAGTGTTGCACGTTCAAAATGCCTTTCAGTCGTAGCGGTTTTGTAAGTAGACGTTTTTACATATTTAAATGGCCCTTCCACAGGGCTGTTGTTAATACATCCACTTTCTCACTAACTGCTTGGATTTTCTTTTTGTTTTGGTGTTGTTTGCATTTGCTTTATTCATCGGAAATGGACCAAAATTATGGGGCACTTGGGTGGGAATTTTTAGGTTATAAATAGAACAGATTGGCCCGATATTAGTCAATGTTTTCTTTAAAATGTCTCGTTAAAAATCCTGAGCAATTTTCAAACATTATGCTTTCTAGCAACGGACTTTTCAATGCTCACTATTGAAGACCTTTTCGTCACACAAATACGCGCAAGATTTCAAAATAATCCATTTTACATTCACATTTCAATGTTCCAGTTCAACTTTCAGGCTTAGGTGCTCCTGCCTGGGCAATCTTTTTTAGCAAATTTACTTTCGAGCATTAGGGCACATCAAACTATACTGATTGATATAAAAGTTTTGTTTTCTTGTTAGTTTCCCTAAACACACTTTTCAGTGAATTCATAAGATGATAGAATCTGGAAATGTTGCTGCTAATACAAAATATCCCATTTTCATCTCTCGACTTCAACTCATATGGAAAGTTGCCCAACGTCCAACAACCATTAAGTTGAATCTAACGATACACATAAGTATCTCTGTTTGGTATCTGTTTAACAAAAGCACTATGAAAATGAAAGTGTTCACTTCAATCATGCCTTCACTCTAAGCACAGAACAGAATTTAAAGTGCTTTTATTGATAGGAATAATAGAATTATATCAAGTAAATCCCTCAATTAACATTTGGGCACCAAGCCAAATGAAAGGCAGCCTAGTATCTATTAAAATATCCTCATGGACTTTTACATTAGCGAAGTTTCATGATAATCTTTTCGCAGTTCTTTGAGAACTAATTGCCTCTATCTCCCAATTACTTGTCTGTTTTTTTTAATGTTTCCTAACTGTCTTAACGACTAAATTCAATTCCAGAGAAGTTTGATTGATGGCTATTCATTCATATTTTGATGTACTGCTTAAAAATTGATATGCAAAAATGTAATGCAATTCACAGAAACCATGATCTGGTCACATCTTTCGACCTCTAATAAACGCGTTTAAATTACGAATTGATTTTAGTCCAAGTAATCAATCCTTTAACTTAGAAAACACTCTAATGTAGTCGTTGTTCTGGTGTGAAGTGTGCTTTGTTTTGGTTTGCAGGATCTCTCTAACCACTCCGTCGCTTAGCCTATCTGCAAAGCTACAGTGCTAGTGAGTATAATTTTACAATAGGGGTAAAACCTTTATAAACATCTACAGCTTTCAGTTTCTCCTAAGTTTTCCCTTTATTTTCAAACCGTCTATGTATCATCAATTTACTCATTTATTTGTACTTATGGACTTTGTTTATTCAACCTTTATCTGTCTCACTTCATTTGCACTGGGTTTGCTTAATCCTAACGCTTCAACATTTACTCAGTTTTCACTACTAATCATAATATAACTTTAGATAAGATTACACACTGTTTTCCGATATCTGCTATTGTTCTTATTAAAACAAGTGACAGGTTCATGCAACAGCAGTAATTTTTCTTAATACCTAGTTAATTAGCACATACATAAATACCGGTTTTGAACGCATGCTATGCTGATCAAATAAGAGACTGGTCGGTCGTAAATAAAAACATTAAATCACCTTTATTTTTATAAGGTTTTTTGGTAAAATTAATGAAAGGATTATCGTAGCACGTCGCCGGATGACTCAACATGAAATACAGTGTTTTCTTAAGAACATTGAAACCATATCAATTTATTACAATGCAACAAGAGTAGATTTGCTTCATCAGGTTCACTCCGCATTAAGTCGCCAAACATTTCGGCATAAACTTTGTAACAAGCAACAATATTGCAACACATCATAATTTCCCGAAATACCTCAAAAGTCTTTTTTCTTGGCAAGCTTTTGCCGTATTTTTGAGAAATTTCATCGCCCAAATTTTAGTAAAATCAGCATATAAACCGAGATGACACATCGACCGTTTATTTTTAGCTACTCCAAATCCACTTATTTTTGGGAATTAAAGTTCCGATTTTGCTTTGTCACTCAACCAATAAAAAACAATAATAGTTGTTATTGACTGAAAAAAATGTAGTTGCCTGAAACATGATTTAATGCTTTCAATCAATCGACGAAGAAAGAACTTGCAAGTTGAAGAGTGGAATTGAATTCAAGAAAGTTTCAACTATTAAACAATTCAATTTTCACTTCAAGCTTTCGCATTTTTGCCTAGCGTTTTAAAGTGACGATTTAATACGGACTTAGTGGGTGCGGTAAGAAGTATTTTTAGTAGGCAAATATTTAGCGAATGATATCTGCTAACAAACGTTGCAACAGATTGATCATCTATAATAGTTACCGGGCTACAGTTTGGTTACAGTTTGTTGTAATTCTTAAATGTGTTATTTGAGTGCAATGATTTGTAAACAATAGCTAGTAATTACGGATAAAGTTTGAGTTAGTGTTATCAAAAATAAGTTGAGGATGCAAAGTGCATTGAGAGGGAAAATGATTGTACAATTAAAAGAAAAAAATGGTTCGTTAGAATCTTTGATTCACTTTTTATTTACTGGCTCATTTGGAAGAAAATCAAAGTATGATGAAAATCAAAATTTCTCGAATTCCTGAAACAAAACCAACTGCACTTTCTAATGACCACTTCAAGTCAGTTTCAAGATCAAGATTGGATCAAGATGATTCAGATCAAGATTGATCCAAGAAGAACCATTGTTTTGATAACCATTAACTGAAAACTACAACAGTAGTTGCAAGCCTAAAACCAAGTTTGAAACCTAAATTTTAAGATTAGGTCCAATTTATTCCACAAGACTACGGTTTATACAAGACGTCCCCAAATAAATGCAACAAAGGTTGATCACATATTCTTGAAAAAGAAAACTGCTATGATATTTTTAAATTAGATTTAGTTAGATTTTTAGCTAGTTCTTCTTACAAAATTGTAAAATGTATTCCTAAGAACATCTACCTACGATTAACTTGTACAACTTTATGGAAATTGAATATGTGAATAATCACATTTTACAACTTTTCTTGAAAACGTCTGAATAAAAAATGAGCAAAGAAAACACTATTTTATAACGAGAATATACATTTTATATGTTAAGTGGTGAAAATCACGTCAAAAGTCACTTTGATACAAATTTTCTTTACTTACTTATTTGAAAAAAAAATTGAATTTCTTGACTTTCAATGGTGAAAGCTGGAACAAAGCCGACTACACTTTCTTATAGCAAGCAACTTTAAGGCAGTTTTATCATTGCAGTTTTAATTTGAAAATAATTCGGCCATTTGTTTGTTTGTTGCAATTTACTAAATTGTGAACACGGCCCTGCGCTTGTACATTATTTCTTTGTTTATTTTCCGTTTCATTTAAATGACAAAATCTGTTTTCCAAAAAAATGGGTTTCGCCTAAAACGCTTACGATTGGAAAATGTAGATAAAGTAACCAAATGAATACTCTTAGGGGTAGAATTCAGAATGTTGTTACTTGTTTTTCTTAGGTGAACGTTTCAGTTATATTTAAGCCATCACCAGGGCTCATCAGGAAAGGGATTGATAATCTGACTCAAAGATAAATTTAGTACTTGAATTTCATAGGTACAGTTTATATACATATATGTAAAGTCCAAGAACAACAGTGTTTTTTAGCAAACCATTGCGCGAAAATCTCATCAGATGAGCTTTTTGAATATTAAGTAATATTTTACTTTGAGAATTACATGTACATATAACATTGTTAAGTTCGAGTTAATTTATTTGCTACATTTTTTCCCAATCAGAGCGAAATAAACGATATAACGCATTTCCTACAGCATATGTTGCTTCAGTTTCTTCAGCAAATGTTAAGTAGGTATATTTAATCCTAATGCAACAAGGACATTTTCAGATTGATACAGAAATTGATTTTATTATGTTCTTCGTGGTTTACTTGGGTCAGCTGGACGAAGAAAATATATTTCAAAACTACATATTATGGTTAAAATTTGCATGTTATGACCTTCAACCAGCTATACATTATTCGATTTAATTAGAATTTGACTAAACACGTTTGCCTATCAACCGTGGGAATTAGCCTTATTTGGTAACATCTAATGGGTGACAACTCAGCAGAATACATTTTAGAATTTTCGTTTTCTTACCGCATCTAGTCAAGGACATTTTTTATTTAAATGCTAGAAATGCATTCTGAAAGTAATTCCGAAACTGAATATTTTGCAACCATATGCTTTCGATTGCATCTCCAGCAGACTAAACACATCTTGCAGTCTCTTCACTTATTGCTGTGTGAAGTTTACATGTGGATAATTAAAATGTAAATGTTTTCTTATCAAAAGGGTTTTGTTCATTATTTCTAGCACAATGTGGAAATATAACCGAAACTATAATTAATGATTGGTGACTTATAGAAGCAATTCAAATGGGGTATAACAAAACGTTGATATAAATCAACCTGCCGACCATGCCACCAGTCAGTGGTTTCTCCAAATACGGTAGTGGCGACGCTTGCAATAAGGTTGTCTGCATGGAGGTGTGTTTAGTCGGTCCACTTTAATTATACACAATTATTTAGCCCATATTAAAATATCAGGATAAAATTGCAATTTATTTTTCTTACTTCAATAATTGCAATGTCTTCACTTCAATGCCGAATTTAATGGCTTCCTGAAAATGTATTTTGATCTGTTTTCTTCGAAAAGAACCGATTGGTATCGTTCAATTTCTTCTATAGTATGCGCGGTTTTTCTGAATCATCTAAGTAGTACATTTTAATTAAAACACCATATATATGTGCCGATTAAACAAGGTTAGTCAGTTTATTTCTACAGCACACCAATGAATGGAGAATCTTATTTTTAGATGCACATGTTGATCAGATAACAATAAAAAATATAAATATGTTTGTACAACATTTTCGTTAAACAATAATGTTTTGTCATAAACTGTAGTACGTCTATAAACTGGCTCACCCAATATAACAATCGTCTTGATATTTGGTTGAAGATATTAATAGGCAATATTTAAGGAAAAAGTTATCGTGTTGTGTTTACATTTTAAAGTACAATTTTCTTTGTTGAAGTTTAATATTTTAGTTTTTTTTATTAATGTTATAATTTATAGTTTAAGATGGTTTAAAGCAAGAAAATACTTATAAGGTAACTAAGATTAATTTCTTTCATTAAACAATGTAAAAACCAATCTAACCAAAAACAGATGCGAGAATAAATCATCGTCAGATCTCTTAAGCGGAAGACTTAATCGACTTCAAATGGATAAATAGAAAACAAAACTAGTAGGTGGATGGTGGATTCGGTAGGTGGTTGTTGACAACTTTCTAAGGCTGTTTCAGAGCGATTTAAAACGTTTTCATAACGTCTTCAAACGTAATCTCTTGCTAAGGGATTTTAAAATGCAAACTCGGAAACGCAGAAAGTGACGAAAGCATATAAAATTTGATTAATGTTTAAATTTGGTTTAAGTTCCATCTAATCAAGTCAATATGAATCTGAGGAAATTTAAAGCATGTCCTTACAGGGAGAAATTTGAAGGACAGTTGAAGGCCAGTATAGTTAAAATATGCTGTTTTCAAAATAATTTTTGAGTTACTTTCTAAAAATAAGAACGCTGCATTAAATCGCCTTGTGGAAAAATCGAATAAAAAATTTGTTTTATTAGGTACTTACCAATCTCTTACTCCTTCGAGGAGACATGGGCTTGGAATTACCTGCAAACTTTAACTCTTAAAATCTGATCCATAAATAAAATAACTATCCAACCCTCAGGTGTTACTATATATGTAGTACTGTATAATAGAATATTACAAAATTTGACTGAATACCTCCGATCTGCACAACCGCACCCAATATATGCAAAAAATGGCTTGGACCACAGCGTGAAAAGTGTGGGTTAAAATGGCACACCGACCGCTAAAACTATTGACCATTTCTGATATACCTACGAACATTTTCTTAGAAAGTATGTGGGCATTAAGCAATGATTTTGCCAAACTTGTTTTGAGTACATCACGCCTTATTTGTAAGGGTTGCAGTGATTTAAAATGTAACTTGTTTATGCGATAGTTGCAAAAGTCGCAAAAATCTCTAAACTCTTCATAGTGGTAAATTTTGCAGTCTATTATAGTTAGTCTTATTAATATTTTTGGTGCCATTTAATGTTGCAGCTTCTAAACAAGTTTGTATGTACAAATATCTTGACAAACAATTGAATCAATAATCACCTTAAAAAAAATTCCAAATAGAATGACAACATTTTGCTTTATGAGTGGAGAACTTCTTCATAGACTGCGTGTGGATGACCAATGGTATAATGTATTTTTAATATGGATTACTATTAAAATAAAAAAACGCGTTTTATATTAGTACCTAGAAAAAGCTGAGTTTTTAAATTATCGACTGTTGAAAAATTGCCACGTTAAATAAACACATTGAGTAAACAGCGATCGTAAATGTGTTTTTTTGCTTTCGAACGAAAAAAGATCGGATATTCCTCTGCCTTATAAAGATGGTTTATTCGAGAAAATCCTCGAATGCCCGCCTATGGAACATGTTTTCAACTTCGTGTAACGCGTTACGTTTCGGTGTGTTTTATATATATCCATTATTGTCGGTTCCTTACAGCTACAATAGTCGCTCTTTTTCTAAATTCAGCTCAAACCTAGAACGTTTCTCGTAGCATTCGCGATAAGCATCGATTCTCCCAGAAGCTTCCAAGCGTAGGCAGTGGAAGTATAAAACATCGACTAGCTAATGGCCCACGTTCAGAACTGATGAAG
The DNA here is from genome assembly GCF_020466585.1 of Dendroctonus ponderosae. NCBI lineage: Eukaryota > Metazoa > Arthropoda > Insecta > Coleoptera > Curculionidae > Dendroctonus > Dendroctonus ponderosae. Next base: position 8,303,813 of record NW_026018165.1, on the reverse strand, counting down.
TAAAACAACAAGCTGTGATTCGTTTGAAGGCGCGATTTTTGAAATTTTTAAAAGTGAATTTTTTCATTTGGTTTTGCGAGTTTAAGTTTAATTTTTGTGTGAAATTATGTCGGTTGAGACATTAAGAAGGGACATACCGGTGGTAGTGGATCCTAGCAAAGGCTGCAAGAACGATTTTGAGCCCATGGATTTTAATGAATACCATTGTGTAAGTAATTAAATTTTACCAAAATAATTTTTTATTTTCATCGAATTTTTTAATTTTGTTTCTACTTCAAGTTTAAATTTTATTTTGTTTTGCCATATTAACTAGAAGCTATACCGAACCTAAAGTGTTAAAACATAGTTATATATTACGCCAAGGAAAGTTTCAAATTATTAAATATATATAATTGTTCACCAAATCAATTAGGAGGAAAACGCTGTTTTAGCGTAAATATATAAGTTTTATAAAAATTACTAAAAATATAGAATGTATTGACTGCTTGAGTGATTGAAAAGCGTAATTGTTTGAGAACGACTCAAATCGAAGGAACAACGGCGATGACGATCTCGCCTGAAAAATGGTTGCTTTGCTGCAAAAGCATGACGATAAAGCTATGTATTTTCAAGCAAATAGTCTCATATTTGCTAAACAATATTTATGTCATAATCCGTAAGATATTTCTGCTCTTCGAATGTGCATACTATTTCAAAATTCAAACTATTACCCGCGAGCATCATATCTAGCAGCATAATCTATCTATACCAGATAAGATACAACCTAATGTGTGTTTTCAACTTTTTGTTTCGCATAAATAAGACTAATTATTTTTTCAGTGTGTTTTTTTATTAGGCGATTCACGTATTCCAGTCCATTCAAATGTTTAAATAATTTGTTATTATTTTAGACTGGTTTCCCGTTCGACAGTTCTAGCCGTCGCACACGAGACCCTCTCGAAGACATTGCCCAACGGCACCCTGAATTTGCCCAGCATCTACAAGGTTTTCCCAGAAGATCGAATAGAGCGGGTGGTGACCCAGATCAGGACGAATTTTTACGGAGAAGATTCGAACGACCATTTTCTAGTGGCAGATTTGAGCGATTCGGATTTCCTTTCGATCGGTAGTTATTTCCCATCCTACCATCATGTGGTATACTTATAGTGTGTTGTAACTTGCAGGGACGATTTTGAAAGGGAGCCACAACGATACTACGAAGCATATCCCGAGTATTTTGAGAATTTCCAAAACCAACAGCCTCATACACCCCCACATAATCAGGCACAATCGGCACCTCAGCAACAGAGCGCTACGCAAACCTCTCCGTCCACTTACCAACAATACCCCCCTCAATATAGCCAACAGTACCAGCCTCATTTCAATCAGCAGCAACAGGATAATCAACATCCGGTATACCAAACTCAACCCAGTCAGTCGGTGAGTCAAGGAACTCAAACTGAAGAGTCTGAATCTCCAGAAGAACCCCAAGAACAGACAGCAGATACGCCCCAGGAGCATAAATCTGAAGCTGGACAAACAAGAGGTAATATTGTGACTGTTTGTTTTTTTCGGAGTGGGATCTGAAATAGCGTTTGTCATTAGGACGTCCAATTCAGCAAAGTAACACCTGTGATCTCGCACAGCATCAACCTCCCGACGAAGCCCTGAATGAGCGCGGACAGCGGTCTATGTCTGCACCCCCAGAAAACAAGCGTTTTACGTCCTCGGTAAACATCCCCATGGGTATGAACCAAGAAAACAATGGGCCTCCATCTGGAGGGGCTAAAAGCCAGGCGGGAAGCGGTAGCACTGAGAGGGTGATTCCTATACATGTTGAAGGACGCGATGTTCCAGTTTTGCCCAAGACCTTCGCCGGATCAACTGCATCCGCACCACAGTCGCACCATCAGCAACAGCCTCAACCAGAGCGTGTTTTCAACGACAGTCCCAGATCTCCCGAGACTATATTCGGACGACGACCAGAAGCGTTTACTCAGTTTGTGCACAGGGAGCCTCATAGGTTTGCCAACGACTGGCCGCACTCTTTTGGAGGTTTCCCTGAAGAAGAATTCGGATTCAGACGAAGTGAAAGCCCTAGCAGATTTGCCGGCGCTAGGCCACAGGCTCCTCAGCAATCGCATCAACAGCACCCGACGACACAGCAACAACAGCAGCAACCGCCGAAGCAAGAGCCAGCTCCACAAGTGCCTAAACCCCAAGAGCCGCGGCCTGCTGAGGCGCCTCCAGCGCCTAAACCACAGCCTCAGAAGCAACCTCAAACTCCCATCGAACAGATCCAAGCCATCCAAAAAGACGTAGCTACTCTTTTGAGGCAGGTTGAGGCATTTAATGGAGCACCAAGAGACAAAAACTACCTTTACTTAGATGAGATGTTGACTAGAAACTTGCTGAAATTAGACAATGTAGAAACTCAAGGCCAGGACACCATAAGAAGTGCCAGGAAAGAAGCAATTAAAAGCATAGAGAGGACCATAAGTCTTCTGGAGGCTAAAGCAGCAGCTAATGTGGCACCTAAAGAAGAAAAAATGGAGGTGGAACCAGCTCCAGAAGAAGAAAAAGTGGATGCAGATGGGAGTACTCAAGAAGTTAATGCCATGGAAATGTCTTCACCGCCTGCACAAATCGAACCTATGGAAGTGGCTGCAGCGTCAGAGGAAGCTGAGCCAAAAAGTGCCGAAGCAGCCGATGATTCCAAAAGTGCGAATGACAATGTGGCAAAAGCTGAAGAAGTTGTTGAAGAAAAGGAAGTGAGTGAAGAACCTCAAAAGGCTGCTGATGCCGAACCTCAGTCCAACGCCGAGCCATTAAAGGTCACTGAAGAGCCTAAGGAATCAAATGAGGCCCAATCAAAACCTGAAGTAAAAGATGGCGAGAAGAAAGAAAAAAAGAAAATAAAAAAGAAGGTGAACAAAGAGGATAAAGAAAAGAAGCAGTCTTAGGGTAAGCCAATTTTAAACTTGAAAAATGTTATTTAGGCAAAAATTTCAGGGTTCTAGTAGGCAAATTGCACAAGCCAGTCAAAATTGGCAAGTTTATTCACGATTTGAAAGTTGATTTCCAATCAATGCCTAGTTTGTGCAAACTATTTTTTTAATGCTGGAACTCCTTAGAATTTACTCAGCAGTTTAGCATTGAGTATCTCGCTTTTCGACAGAGTATTACTGATCTAGAATAAATGTTTATTTTTGAGATTTTTCACTTAACAGCTTCTATTCTATGAGCACTTAATTGAATATTATAAACTATATCCCCGGTTGAACTGTGCGAACGGGTCATGTTTATGAGAGACTGACTTTAGCTTGACCGTTAGAGTTAGATAGATAAATAATAACATAAACTTGAAGTATTTATCTTTTATTAAAAAATAAGTAGTTGTTTTCTTTTGTAAATATTGTTATTCTTGCTTGTGAGTTCTACTTTATTAAAATCAACAACAGTCATATTTGTATAGTTAAAATTCATCATTCTAAGTGAATCCTAAGGTGACTGTGATTTAATTTGTTGTGTTTAGCTCTTGTATTTCCATCTTCCGAGTGAGGTCTTTGCCTGATGTGTAGTTTTTTCCAAAGTGCCATTATGTTCTTTATGATATCTTTTTCAGAATTTAGAATTATATTGATACTTTTTTATTTATTTGCCACTTCTTTTGTTTTTATTTGTCAATAATAATTACCTACTCACTTGTGTCCTTTTGTCTGTTTAGTTGATATGTCTGTTGATTTTTGTACAATGTTTTTGATTGTGCAAAACTTTGTGTACAAAATAAATACATAGATTAAATAATGTGTTTTTATTCCTTGAAAATATGCAACTTACAATACTTAAATGTCTCATACTTACAGTTAAAAGTGCTGAAAAATAAAATTATTTCTTAATTATTTGGGAAAGATGGAAAGGAAATAAACAAAAATACAATAATTCTCATAATAAAATTAAACTTATGATGAGGTATGCTTAGCTGAATATTAACAAAATAATAATTACGCTCACAGTTTTTGTCACAAAAAAAAACGTTACTTGAAAAATATCAATTAATTCAACAATATTATTAAGTAGTAACAATTGTCCGTGAAGTTTACTTCTCTGATTACTTTCTAAGTACGAGGTGAATTTTAAAAATGCTCAATTGTATCCATAGATGCGATGCACATTTTGCATATGGGTATGAAAGTCGTATCTGGACATTTCAGTGAAGCATATTGCACAATTCACTGAAGACATACCACTAGTGGAACTTGTATATTTCGGTCCATCAGTCTTTTCCAGATAGGTGATTATAGAACTGATGCATCTTTCATATGAAATACTCGGCATTGTGTATTGCTTTCTGTTATAGTCCTAAAAAAAATGCCTTGGAAATTAGCAATTTTTGTTGTGCGAAACTCAGATTAAATGCTTGAATGTTAACATTAATACACAACATAGGAACTGTTCAGAAAATTGAACAGATCGTTTAGTGAGTTGTGGAAGAGTAAAAATAATTGAATGTCTATTGTCTCCCAATTTTCCGAATCATTCATTTTAATAATTAATTTTTAATATAGAGCTTGCAGTTAAAAAAATAATTTTGATTCCGCCTAGTTGTAAGCTTCAACATTAAAACATTTGGAAAGCGCATTTCTTGATATTTTTTTATAATGATAAAAATTTGCGTTTTTTCTAAATCATTTTATTTCTAATACCGTTTAAATGCAAAGTTAAATACAAAAAACACTAATAGTATATAAAATAATTGTTGAAACCTGTACTAAAAGATGTTTATATTTTCAAAGCCAAAAATGATATATCACCTGTTCCATATCTATAACTGACTCGAAAATTGAGTGTTCTAAATGTGCCTCCAAATGTTTTTCCAGAAAGTGTTTGGCTGGAAACTCATAACTACAAATATGGCACACAAAAACTAGGAACGTGTGGGATTGATGAATTTTGTATGCTCCTTCAGTCTGAAATATTTCGTTGCACACTCTGAAACGATAATTAGTTTCAAATACTGTTTTATGCCTGAAGTCTGAAATCATAAAATGAATCCTAATAAACTATTGGGTGAATTTTTGTTTAGAAATTAATAATGTTAGTGATTTAAGTGCAGGCTCAGTTTTACACTTACTCGTCTTACGTCCGGAAATATCACAAAAAAGTGATCATTTTCGGAAACTTTATTTATGAGATAAAACTTGAGGTTTTCAAAAGGTGACTATAAAAGATTGTAGATTGCGAATCTATTCAAAAACCCTTTTTACAATTGTAAAAAATGGAGGAAAAATTTTCTTAGCAGTATCTCATTTTTATACTTTGTTCTTTTAATGGAATTCCGATCTTTGAAAATATCGAAGTTATAAAAGAATAGAATAGAAAGAAAAAATTCATCAAAATTATAAGATCTTTTGTATCTCACCTGCATTGGTTTTCATGAACTTTTGCATGTTGTGAAAGCAAACTTTCTTCCATGTAGTCATTTCCGCAATTACGGCAAAATACTTTTGCATCATTGAAATAGCTCATCTTCCCTGTTTCGGATGCGGACTCTGTATCTGATTCTGATTTCATTTTGGTACTCTCAAACGGATCTTCGGTAGTTCCTTTACAGTGGCATTCAAAATATTTTCCTTAAAAATTGAATTTGTTGTTATTAAATAATTGCAAAATCAATGGATTAGAGAAGATTCTTTTCGAGGAAAAGGAAGATTTAGGATTGAAAATCGTGGTTCCACAGAATTGCCACTTGGATCAACATATTTGAAAAATCTGGCTTATTTTCTATGAAAAATCGCAGATGATTGCGACATAAAAAATTGTCCAAAAATTGTTGTAAAATTCTTGGAAGCATTTGTTATTATTTATAGTATAGTATTAGGCAGTACACTTTGAACAATTGTAAATAGTGAGTTTTTGGTAACTAAACAACATTATTTTTAGTTTAAAAGATGTGTTTTACCTGACCATTTTAAGTCAATTAGTTTAATACGACTTGGGTTCAAAGTCGATTAAGTAAAGAAAAATATTTACCGGAAGTCTCATCCAAAAATCCGCAATTCTTCGAACGAGTTATATTAACTTTGTAATGTCTTCCTTTATCTCTTGTGTCTCGTTTTCTTTTGATCCGCTGCTTGAATGAAAATGTCTTCGGACTGTCTTCAGAAGACGTGCTGCTTGACGATGCTGGATTTGTGGCGTTTTCAATCGTTGTTACAGTAACACTTTCCAGTCGCTTCTTCGCAATTTTATTATTGTTTAACTTATCTTGCTTATTAACAATAAATTGTTTATCAAACTTTGGCTCTGTGATACAAACTTCTCTGCTATCATCGGAGATCTCATCGAATGAAAATTCCATATCAATTGTACTTTTATCATCTCTTATAATAATGTCGTTATTTTGATATAAGATTTGCACACTGTCATTAGAAAAAAGAGTTTCGATTTTACCGGATTGTAGACATGGATTCGATGTAACAAGTTTCCTCCTCTTGCCCAAACTTTTAGGCATAATATTAGATATACTTAATTTAAGAATTTCTCGTGCCAATTGAAATTTAGAATGATCACTAACATAATGCCATATTAATCGCTGATATGTGGACAACTTTTTCCGACAAATTTCACAACGATTTCGACACATTGTTCCTAAAAATCGATGTCTGCTTAAAACGTTCTTAACTTGTAGTAGAGGTTTAGCCCCTTATTTTAAGTGTTAATCGTATTTACTTACTTACCAGCAATATGCACTCACTATTCTTGCGAATAGTTCAAAAGCTCAATGGCAACAAATACTACCACAGATCCTGGGAATTTAAAATAAACATTGAATGTTTACGTCCCTTTTCGTATTTAGTGTTTTTTTCGGCATTCTTCTATAATATTTAGTGGCTTTTGGCATCATTTGGACGATTTACAAGCATGATTTTGAAAATGATTTCACATTTAGAAACTACCCACCGTTGCTTGCCAGGCACTTTTAAGATTGTTGTATGCTCTTATCTTGGTTTTTACTTGGAGCGAAATTATTAGACGTTAGTTCAAGCGAAAGCACAATCAATTGACTAGATTTTGTTCTTTATTTGCCATGTCTTATTAATAGTAATATACAAATGTATTTGAATTCGAAGATTCAAATTCGAGGAAGAAAAGATTATTTATTTAATAATTAAAATGTTCTCATTTAAGTAGAAGCTAAAGAAGTACCTTGCTAATCGTAAAATTATCAAATATTTAGTAAGGAACAAGCTCGAGGTTGAAAGTCGAATTTTAAAAAACCGCACAAATGTATTAAAATCAAGTGACTATCAATAATGAAGAAGGACCACTCCTCTGACACGGAGAATCGTTGGAAATATTAAATAGACCTAAAGTTTTTCTTGTAAATATAAAATTAGTTAATGGTATTAATTTGTTATACTTTAGCAATTGTGAGCGGATAAAATAATTTAATTCCCCTTGCAGTTTTGACTGGAAATAAACAGAACCATAAATAAGAATATCAATGAAATTAAAAAGAAAATTTACCAGTCATGAAGGTAAATTACAAACCTTGTTATTTATAGTTTGCAAATGGTGTTTACAAAATAATGCTATAATACATTTATAGCAGAGATACAGTATATTAGTGTGTCTATGGAAATGTTCTGGCCTATTTCGTTTACACATTTATCAGATAATCTGGCAAAGATGCTGTTAGACATATTGCAAATATATATATTATAGTCAAATTGTTTTTTATTAACTTGATCGGTGTTGATGTGGACCAATGGATAAATTTGTGCTTTATATTTTTGTCTTTGGCTTGGGAGGTAAGAAACATTCGTCATTAAGTCTGCTTGAACTGCGCTATATTTTCAAAATAAAATGCTTTGCTATAACGATTTAAATTATCAGCGTTAAAAAAAATTCCTTCTAATTAACTCTTTATTCATTTTTAACTAACTTATGGTTTATGTGACCGATACATTAATTAATAACATTCTCTGATAAAACGGTTTTTGTGAAGTTCTCTAGAAATATGTAAAATTTGAAAATGTAATGAAAGCAAGGTTTCAAATTAAAAAAAAAGAAATGTGTTCTTTTTAAAGCATTGGACTTAAAAATATTTAATACTTAATAATAGATATCACTTGACCATTAGATTTGATCATCTCAAAACATTGATCTTGGATTTCCAAAATTAAAATAGCGTTGTTTCAACGAGTTATATGCAAATTCAAAAGAGGTTGCATTTTAAATTGTCTTATTATTTATAGGAGTAGCTGAATCCGGGAAAAACACCACTTCGTGGTTACAATGTTATCAATGCGATCCAACTACTCACTCATCTTCGGCTTGTGCTAAACCTCTAAAGAATGTAGGCCTTTTGAATTGCTCCGTACCAAACGGTTACAATTGGAGGATCAGTTGTTTTTCAACATTTCTAAACTACAGCAGTAAGTGACATGCGGTCACTTTTTGAGATAATGAAGAGGATATTTTCAGACGCAACTAATCAGGGATCTTCGTATAATAGAACAGGCATACGCCGCGGCTGTTCGTTTTATCCATCTACTAATGCAAACAACTCGTATTGCAACAGCAACCCTGGTACGAACGTTTCGCGCGTATCTTGTAAAGTTTGTGAGTCTTCAGCGTGTAACACGCATATCTTCAATTCTAGTAAGTTGCAGACTAATATCTGACCGAATTGCGCTATAATATTTTATTGAAAATCATTTCTCTAGAAGGGAATATAACTGGGTCGGGAGGAGATGGAAATGGAGTGGATGAAAGCAAAAAAGGCATTGATGCAGGAGGTGGTAGCGGTGGAGGAGAAACAGCTGGCGTCCCATTTTCAAAATGTTTAGTAGTTATGGCTATTTTAGTTTTGTCTTTTAAAACATTTAACGACTTATAGCTTCACTCTAAACGATTTCCTTATTTATCAGGCAAACTTTCAGAAATTATTGAATTAAAATTAAACTAAACATTTTAAACTTACCTGCTGAATGGAATCTGTGAAGCTTGCAGATTGGAGGTGAATTTTCTTTTTGTTGCAATCTAAGAACATATTTCTACAACTCCTGCGCTTTTCGAGTTGCGAATGAAAATTAGAAAATACTTTTAATCTTTTCTGGCAGATCTTGCACTAAATTTTAAGTTTTACTCGACAACCTTAAAAACAGAAAGAAGTTGCAGTATATTTCTCCATATATTTTTAGTTTTGCATGAACCTTAAAACTCATTAGGTTTCAATCATTTCCAATGGACTTCTGAAAATTTCACTTAAGAAACTTAAAAAATTTGGTTTAATTTCTAAATTCTTATAATCCATTAGTTGTATCTTTTGCTTTTTAAAATTTGGTCTATCTCAGTTTCCCATAAAAACCTGAATCTAACAATACACAATAGTTTACACAACAATACAATACATCATCATAGTTATGTTTTTCTTTTATTGACTGTCTATTTAATATTCTCCTTTTAGAAATAAATTTATTCTATATTTGTCTCAAAGTTTTTCGTTTTTTATTAAGTATCTATTTTCTTAAGTATATCCAGCTTTCAAGTCAATCAAATCAATTTAATTATTGACGGATTTTGTCCTTAATTCTAACGGATTGTAATCAACAGTATTTGAAAGAAATACAATTTAGAGCCGACGGCCAATTCTGACAAACAGAATTATTCGATTGAATTTTGGGATGATCCTCTTTCGAGATATTTAGCTGCAATTTAATATTACTTGATTTATTATGTACACACAAAGAAAGACACTTAGAGCAAAACCACAATTACAAAAAGGAGCCTCTGTTCGGCTACTCGGCCTTAAATAAAGTGGAAAATTTTTGACTGAGAATGTTCTACTTGGAAAATCGTCTATTCGGGTCTTCATAAATGTGAACTTTTTCAACTAATATTAATTTCTCACACATTTATTTTTTCAAAAGGTTGCACACTCTTAGTTCGAACTCGTTTTACTCCCTTATGGTTGCAGCTATCCAATATGAGGCTGGAAGAATCTCTTCCTGGAAGTCTTTATAGCTACTAATTCGGGCTTTTTGGGGGTTTTGAAAATTTTGAAATATCTTAGCATTTAAGGACGTTACGGGCGAAAGAATGAAGGTATGCCAGCAGTTGCCAATTTGCACATTTGCGATTATCAAAAATCGCAAAATTTCCAAAAAGAAAAATTGCAAAATACTTTTTAAGCCAAATGGACTAAATACTTGCTCCTAAAATACATTTTAGTAAAACTTGTAGCAAAAGAGCATGTTTCCTGAAAAAACCAGCGCTTGAGATCTTTGAAAAAAAAAATCTTTTAAACAGTGAATGTGTCGAGAACGTCCTATTCTAGCAATAAAGTAATCGAGGTAAAAATTCAAAGTATTTTGTTCGGGAAATCGTCTTTTCGGCCTTCAAATCATGATAACTTCCAAGTTTTTCAACCGATTGCAATTCTCCGATATACAGGTTTTATAGAAAATCGTACGTTTTTCAACAAATTTCCAAATTGGCCCGATATTAATAGTTAAACAGAAATTTTCTAGATACATAAAGCTATTTTAAAAAATGCAACCTTAAATCGACAAAGAAAACATTGATAACATTTGTCTTGAAAAATCGGCTTTTTGACCTCCAAACTCTTATGACTTTCAAGTTTGTAAAATATGATTTTTAGACAAAATCACTCGCTTTAGAACGAATTTTCAATGATCCAAATCGGACCCGTGTTAAGAATTACTTATTTATCCATTCGGAAGAAGTTACGCAGTGCGTTGAACTACTCCAATTTCCAGAAGTATATCTTCAATGAATAATTTCTTGATTGTTATACCTGCTGGGCTTTTTAAGTACGAAACTTAATTGTTTACGTTGATATAGTTGAAATTGAAATATTTTTAATCTCAGTTGATACACAAAATGTTGCTTTCGGTCTTTCATCAAAGATGACTTGGTTATTTTATTACCATTTAACTTTTTGAAGTTTTCACATTAGTGATTTTCGACTTATTTTTGTCACAGTCTAGTATTGGCGGTCGGTAAATTAATTTTAGGTCACCTTATACTAATTACTTTTTCATCAGTTATTTTAAGGAATACATATTAAGAGCTCAGAACTAGAGCTCAACTCTGAGCTTCATAAAATGATTTTAAGACAAAGCGCTAAGGTGAAGGAGAT
>NW_026018165.1:8285433-8291665 GCF_020466585.1 Dendroctonus ponderosae | reverse complement strand
TGCATATAATTGCATATTTGGAATAAAAATTATGCATATATATGCGCATATTTTGATTGAATTTAACTGCATATATTCCGCGCTTTAGTGATAACTCGGCTTCTGTAGCGACGGGCAAAGCAGATACGTCTAATTTAAGAGAGCCCCATAGAAACATATCTAACGGCGTTAAATCGGATGATCTTCAATCATCATCAACGTCTAAATCAGTTAATTTTCAGGAGTTGGCACAGTGTTGTCGAAATGGCTGGTTGCGCCAACCCAAAGTAACTCACCGATGCAGTTGCGTTACAGTCACCCATTTTATTATATTATACATAAGCCACCTTACAAAATGTAACAACTTTTTGAAATTTTTAAATAAAATAATTTATAATTTGAAAGTGGTTGATTTCACAGCTTAAGTGTAAATACAAATTTGTAACTTTGTAAATTGTCTATCTAATGGCGTATTAATATACAGGTACTTCCATTTGAAAAACAACAGTTATATTGCGTTAAAAAGTTCTAGATTGAAGTCCACATTGTTAACACCCTGTACAATGTATTGATATTTTGGTTTAATAGAATTCTTAACGGATCTGTGGTGATTGGAAAGACGTATTGTTTTGTATCTTTAACTGCGTTTTTTTGCTTCTACAATGAATTTTTAGATACCATTTCCCTAAAATGGCGATAATCTGCCAACGTCGTAAGAATCAAAAAAACAATTTACAGTGCATATGTAGCATTTCAAGCTACATTCCACGAGCTAATGAAAAATGGGTAGTTCTATTTAAAAAAATACACTTTGATCTTGCCTTGCTTTTCTGAGACACGCTGTATCATGTAAGATATTTTTAAAATGTGCGCACTTTGTGCTTCAACAACTTTTATATGAAACTATTTTACGAAAGTTCTACACCAACGGAAATAATGGACTCTCTCGCACTAAAAAACCACCCCGTATATTCCAGACATATAGATAACGAAATATACAAAAGAATAGTAACCCGGTTCAGATGATGGTGATAATAATCAAACTTTTACCAATATATTGAATTTGTACAGTATATTTTCCTGTCTGCCTTAATCCTGTTTTGCTCTGGGCTTACATTGGATGATCCAGTTTAGATAGTATAAAATTAGAGTTAATTTGTTTAAATATTACTTTCTGGTGTTTTAAAGCTTTGTCACTGCAGGTAAGAATGCATTATAAGCATTGTTAAGTCCAATAATCGATTTTCCTCAAAGTTACTCGCCTACAGATTTTGCCAATTTTAGATAACTCAGATTGGGCAATATACGTATTGGATTTTAATAGACATTTACAGTTATAATGAATACTCTTAAAATCTTAGCATTTTTAGGCTGTTTTGCTGCAGGTAAGTTGATTCAAGTAATTTTTTTTACATAATTAGACGACAAAATGGAATGATTTTTCAGGTACGGCCCAACCCGCTCAGAATTCTGTACTTTGCTATTTCTGCGATCCCATAGGCAATATTAATATACAGAGTTGTTCCGAACCCGGAAATAGTCTGGTTCCAATGAATTGCTCTATTGATTCTGAAAAGCTCAGAGTTGGCTGCTATTCTGAATTTCTAAATTACAATAGTAAGTGAATGGTTGTTATATTTAAATATAATAATAAATTGCACACGCGTTTTCTGCACTTAAAATTTTATTGCCTAGCTGAATTTTCACTCGCTACGACTGATCACTGCAATACACCGCGCTTGATCCATTCAGTTAATTTATCTATTCATTATTTTTAAGATCTCTTATATTTATGTGAGAGTTCTTTGGTATATACAGGCTATACTCAAAAATGTATTTTGACCTATTGAAACTAAAAAATGAATCCATATTGATGGGTATTTTTTTATAAGTTGATGAAAGTTGGAATTGTATGAGTAAAATACGAATCAACTTATATTCAGGCCAAACATTTTAGTTTCGATTTTGATTAAATATTATATAATAACAATAAATTATATATACATTTAATATAAACATCATAGTTGGACCTTAGCCAAGCTATTGGTGCTCAATAGAAATAAATTTGTGATAAGTGACAAAGACAAAAAGGAATCAATCCCACTGCGAAAGGCTATTAAAATTGCTTCAGTTAATAGATACGTAGATACTAGTAATAATTGCAATATTTGCGAGAGTTCTTAACGTTATGCAGATCCTCCCTAAATGATGCCGGCAATTGTTGAGATGAATTTGAAATTTGCATTTTATTGGTACTTTTGACTATATTAAATTATTTTGCGGATATTTCTTATTATACATGGTAAAATATTTTCTGAAAATATCCTGCATAAGCCACAAAGACGTTTCAAACTTTAAGTTTTCCGAATAATTAGTTTGATAATGTTTAGAGTTTCATTATATAATTATAGTTTCATCAATGTTGTATTTTTTGATTACTTGCCGAGTTCTACAATGGCAGAAAAGGAATCAAGCGCGCTGCAAGAGATCATCGAAACCTCAGAGAAAATGATTCATTTAATAGATATTAGTAATAATTGACTGTGTTTATTTACCTAATAAAATGTGTAAAATCATGTACAGCAGGCAATCATGTCCAGCTCATTAACGTAACGCTATTTTAGACTAAATCTATTTTTGGTGACGATACCTCTTTCTCGTTATCTTCGAGTGTTCGGCTTTCATGAAACAAATCCAATGTTTGTCGCGCCTCGCACAAAACCGTTTTAGCGATACGTTAATTGCGATCTATGCCTATTTTTGCACCTGATATTTTCTTGTCTAGAGAACTATTAATTACACGTAAATGGAAATACAAATTGGAAAACAAGAGACAGATGAACCAATTAACCCGAAGAATTATGATTACAGCCTATAAGGCGGGACCAAAACTGTAAAGTCAAACTTTCCTAAACTCTACACGTTAGAGATGAAACACTACGAAATTCTCTTGGGAGAGCCTGGATGTTTATGGAAAAAGTGAATTTTGTCGTTAAAATAGTTTGTTATCATATTTCTTCTTAGCTCGGTCTATAAATAAGACAAAAACCTTCTTTATATCAAGCATAAATAAGTTGAAATTTAAATACATGCTTTTCAGCTATAACATTAACTGGAAACATTTTAATATCAGTTATCAGTTAATATGGTTTCAAAGTATTATTTAAAAATATATCCTTTAAACAACAAGTTTTAAAATCATGAATTTGAATAAAAGTCTTGCTTTGGGAGTTTTAGAAATTCACGGCTAAGCAATATCTACTTATTACCCAAATAATAAGAAGCAAATAAGAGTCACTTTTTCCCATTTTCTAGATGCCACCATAAATAATGCACCGTATAACTTGACCGGAATATACAGAGGATGTTTTCCTCTTAGTATTGAAGATAATAGCTATATGGATCATTGCAGTCATAATCCCACAGGGAACGTTATCCGAGTGTCTTGCCAAACATGTAATGTTTCTGGATGCAACACTCATACATTCGATAGTAGTAAGATTTTATTGTTAAAATTATTCTTCGAAAGCGAAGTCAGATTTTACTCTGTCTTTGTCAACAATGATGAGTTAATTTGATGTTAAGTTTATCTATTAATATAGTTTTATTAATATAACAAAGAAAATGGCTGATTTCAGATGGACTAATAACAGGGCCCGGAACAGGCCCAATAGTCGTCAATCGAGCAGTCAACATTCTTCCTTCTCTCTCCATAATTACCTCAGGATTAATGGTCTCTTATATGAAGCTAATTTTTATAGCGAACGCTTAAACAATTTAAAAAACTGAAAACTAATATCTTAAGAAATACATTCCAGTATCAGCAATGGATTTTACTTATTATTTGATTATTTCTTTAGTTTTAGAACCAGTTTAGTGAATTGAAATAAAAATGCTTGTAAGCTAAAGCGAAAATGACAAAATTGAGTATTTGAATTTATTCCCCATCCCCGTTTCTAAATTCGATCAATTTATTCTGCTAATCGCACAGTGGGAAATGCTATTGATAAAAGTTTTGAAATAATATTGTTTTTTAGATTATTTTCAATAATAATGAATTTATAGGACAATAAATTCAGCTGTCTGTTTTAAATCCGAATTTGTTCAATATATGGGTGTAATAATTCAGTTTGGCAGTATTCACATAACTGGTAGTTGATCTTATAACGTAAATTTGTCATATAAACATATAAAATGTATTATTTTGGAGTTCTGGTACTATTAAGCTATGGTGCAGTAGGTAAGAATTTTTAGTCTAAGGGACTAAAAGATGGCAAGCAATTTTTTACATTATGGGCATTATTTTTAGCTTCTGCGAAAGTGAGTAGCAACTCGGTACTTTGCTTTGAATGCAGCCCTCAAGTGAATGCTGGCAATTGCATTGAACCAGCAAAAAGTTTAACTCCAAGAAATTGTTCTATTCACACTCCCGGATTTTCTGTTGCTTGCTATTCCGAGTTTTTAATCCACAATAGTAAGCAAAAAAAGCGAAAAGCAACATTTTTTGTTTTTCTGATAAGTCTGGCTATTTTCAGAAGTTCTATTTAATGCTGTGAAAATTTTAAGATTTTGATTTTTAGACGTAAGTGGAAATACGGCAAGGAATAATAGAACTGGAATATACAGAGGGTGTTATTCGTATCACATTGGGTCCAGGACTGAATTCGATTACTGTAGCAAATTTCCCGGACTAAATGTTACACGCCAATATTGCGAGACTTGCAATGGTTCTAGGTGTAATCATTATTATTTTAACAATGGTAATATTATTTGGAATGAGCTACAAGTTTACTCTCAGGCAAACCATTATTACAAAAAGTATTAAATTTGCCAATTAAATGCAAAAGCCCAAAGCCAAAAAACATCCAGTATTCAACAAAGATTAATTATTTATACAGTATGGTCACTTAGAGTTGTTATATTGTAAATACGCCAGATATAGTTTTTTGACTGATTCTACTCTGAAGAGCACCAATTATTTTGGGCTCGTTTCCACATAATCTTTCAAGCTTTTCGAGAAACTAGTGAGCATTTGGAACAAGTATAGGGAATGCAATTGGCCAGCGCGATTCCCCGATTTAAATTTCTTGGATTTGTACTTTCAATGGCAAATGAGCAGCTCCGTTTTATGTATGACTACAATGATTAATTTTTCATGCTTTATCAAAGTGTCAATAATAAGTTAAGTTACGTTTTTGATTAAGTGAATTACATTTTTTTATATTACTTTCACTTCTTAAAATTGTGTGAGTTTTGAACCAGGTAAAAATGGTTGTGGTGGTCAGCTTTCAAAATACCCTGAAGATTTTCATTTCTTCATTATTTTTAAGCTCAACTTTCCTATTATACCTCTGTTGTATGTAGACAAATTATATATTATTATCACTCTTCAGCAAACGTTGAGTAGAAACTAGTGCTTCTGTCTTTTAAGTATTTTTTAACTGAATTTTATTTTCACAGCAGTGGATGGCGTAAGAGTAGCAACCTCAGGTGTAGGATTTCCTAAACTAAGAGCTAGAGGAGGAAGTACTATTGCATTGAACAACAATATTAATTTTATCTTAACACTTTCTTTAGGCTTATTAATATCTGATATTATAATAACCGGTTTGTATTAATTAAATACTATAGAAATATATACATATATACAAAAACAAATGTGCTAAAAATTAAAAATGATTGTGATAATAAAATAGGAACTGAGTGAGTGATTGAAAATGAAATACACACGAAATGACGGACACTTTAAACAATGTTTATAAATTGAATTTGCTTTGTAGTCGTTTGTTCTAAGAGCATGAGAAAAGAATTATTTTCTCTCATCTAAAATATTAGCAATTAAACTTCTCATCGGTTTTTCATCGTTAATATATTGCCCTGTATACTATGCTTGCTCAACTTGGCATTTATTTTATGTTGATTATTGGCAATCATTGGTACAATGATACCTACGTGTATCTGATATAATAAATAAATTATTCTTTATAGATAAATTCAGAACTTCGTTTCTCAGTAACACATTTATGGCTTAAGAAAGCTGTAAATAGATTTTGCTTCCAAATGTAGCTGCAGTTTCATTAAATTTTTCGCGAAGATTCCTACCTATTCAAATTTTCGCATTAATATGGGGCATTTAGTGTTAATTCCATATATTCTGCTATATTTTTTCTCAGGTAATCAACTGCACAAATTGTATATTAGTAATACAGATAAAATTTTGAAATTGATTGAAGCTTAGAAGCATCTGGAGGCG
>NW_026018165.1:8270673-8284434 GCF_020466585.1 Dendroctonus ponderosae | reverse complement strand
AACTTATGTTACAGTTCTGGGAATAACGTGGCCGAAATTAGGTGTTCCTTGCAACTGTTTAATGGAAATATTTCGGATTGGACAATAAGCTGTTTTTCTACATTTGTTATTTATAATGGTAGGTTTAGATATAACCATTTATTATACTGCAATTAAAATGTTTGTCATGTTTTCGAACTGATAAGGTGGAACATCAAAACTTGTGTGGTTTGATATGGATTGATAATGAAGATCAATAATTCTTGCAAATAATTAATTGAGCATTTTCAATTTCAACAATTAAAAATGTTTTGATGAATATTAATAAGTCCCTAATATAATTTCCAGATACTAACCAGGATTCTGAACAAACTAACTTAACAGGTTCATACAAAGGTTGCAAAGCACATCTTATAGCAAATCCATATTGCGATCAAAATCCTGGACAGGACATAACGCGAGTAGCTTGTGTAGCTTGTAATAGTACTCTATGTAATAATCAATGGTTCGATGATGGTAAGCAACAATAAACTTCAGTAACTTCTAAGTTAAATCATGCAATATTTACAGGTTTAATCGAGAACTAGTAACTTTAGTAAGTTACGTAGCAAAGAAATAATACATACCATTATACATTTTCTTCATTTCTTTAAATAATTTTTACTATTATTTGTTATAATAATATTTACTTTCTGTGCTATTTTAGCCGGAAACTTAATAACCGATGATACGCAGGAAGAGATTGATGATAATAACGATGATGGGAGCAGTCTGGAAAGCCAAGAGCATATTTCAGAAGAACCACTGGAAGAATTACCTGAAAGCGATTACGAAACCGGTGAAAGCTATTTATTCGGCATAACTAAATATTTTCAAAAATTGATTTTGCTTATATGTTTTATCAATTTAACCACTAAACCACCAAGAATGGTCTAACGAATAAAGAATATTTAGAAAGTGTCTGAAGAAGATTGTTTTTTAAAGCAATTTTATTTTCAATAAAATCAAAAAAATTGTCCCTTCGCAGTGATTAAGAAACCAAATATTATTACGTTAATTTGATTATTTATTATTTATTGTTGACTGATTAAGATACCAATGCCAAACCAAAAATTTCCGGTAACTTTGAAGTGATGGTTTGAGTTTTAAATTCAAGACTTGCTTAATTGGAATGAAGCATAAACTTGTATCGTTTAAATACTTTACGAACTATTAACTTTTATTTAAACATGCTAATTTAATTTTGACAGATCTTTTGCAGAAGATCTTATCGCAGCCCCAAGGAATCTGAAACAAGCAAAAATTGATTTTTGGGGGGAATCTGAAGAACTTGAAAGTGAACTAAAACCACAACTTATTATGAACTAGAAATAATCATTACATTCGAACGTAAAGAAATACAGAATGAATCAACAACTATCAATGCTGATCAACTTGACCTTTTTTTTCAATCATAGTTTTTTCCGAATTGTTTTGGCTACTTTGCTTGTAGATTCTGACATTTGCTTTTGGCTCTTAATGATAAATAGGAGATCTTTAGCAAATTAAAACCTAAAAATACTTTTTTATTGGATCATAATCTGTAACACTACAGTAATTTATTCTGTAGTTTATGTCTGGTGGTTTGATAATAGATTGATATAGACTTAAATTATGGTTGTTTATTTATTGATTCTGCTTTTTGCACATTGCAAACAACCCATAGTGTTTGYTTGTCAGCACTGTTACGTGTTTTTTCACACTTATGTACATTACTTTGTATAATCATTCGATATTTCTAGAAAAAAATGTCGCTTTTTGAAGACTACATAGGAAATTTAATTACGTAGTAAAACTCTTGAACAAAAAGAAAGACTCTTGAACAAAAAGACTAAATATGGGAACTRAAAATGAAGAATGCATTATTCAAACCGATATCKATAAATAATTTAAATTATTGTGTAATATTATTTAATTAGGCGCTTAAATAGAAAGATTTCRACATTCATTTTGAATCTGTMATTTCTTCTTTGAACTTTAAAATCAAAATCTAGATTTGTTTYTGCAACTAAATACATGTCTAATAGTTCAATGCAATTAATGATTRATGATAATTTTCATGATTRAYAAATTACTATGAAAATATTGATCAATTCAATTTTCTTTATCAATCTAATCTCGTTTTYTCCTAATAGTYGRAAATTCGTTTAACYCTTAGTTCYTGAATATTTGTCRGTTRTACTCAGTTCGCTGTAGATTTATATTCAGTTCGYTTCATTGWTACGGATAAAGCAACGATGCACAGTTCGGTGATAACTTTCGTATTTTTGGGATGTTTTACTTTAGGTAAGAGCAAAAACCTGCCGGAAATCGAATTGACCAAAAATATCAAAATGGATTTTAGTTTTAGCTCAATTCCCGACCATTTCGGTACTGTGCTATTGGTGTAATCCTGAGTTTCAAGCGGAGAGTTGTTCAAATCCGGAAGAAAGTATGGGACGAACAAACTGTTCCTTGCAGCTAGCTGGCGATGATATTTCAAATTGGACAATAAGCTGTTTCTCCAGCTTTCGCTTTAGTAACAGTACGATTTATCTTTACCTATCTGACCCATAAAAGTTCGTCTTTTCACAAGCAAAACTTGAAAGTGTGCAATGGTTTGAAGGTCTTCAGAAGTTTTTAATTAAATTTGGCCATATTTGCATGTACATTAATCACCAAAAAATGTTTTTACGTTTAAAAGTTAAATACCTAATAGTTAAAACTAATGACACATTCTAGTAAATAGTAGATAATAAAACTACTATGTTGGAGAATTTAGTATTTATTATTTATACGCCTTTGGCGATTTTGGGAAAACATACTTTTAAAGTTTTTTACTTCAAGTGATTTTAGAGTTTATTAAGAACAGACAAGAAGAGTTTATTTTGTTTTTGGATTTTCGAAGAAGAATGTAAGGACCGTAAATATCGATTTAAAACGATAACAAGTAAAATGAAGCAGAAATTCTATACCAGTTACTACAGTTTGGTTTATTTAATTTTTAATCATCAGATACTTGATTAACTCATTTCAATTAATGTTTGTTTAAATATATTTTTTTAGATGTCAGTCTGTCGAATCTCACAGGAATTTACAGAGGTTGTTCATCACATCGTAGAATACATTCATTTTGTGATAGGCCAGTTCGCGGAATGACTCAGGTATCATGTGCAGCTTGTGAAACTGATGCATGCAACACACATTCTTTTGATGATGGTAAGTTTAAATTCAAAGAAAATACTTAGGAACCATTATCTTAATTTGGAATACTTTTTATTCAATTTCCAGCTGGAAATATTATTGAAAATAGCAGCGGTGAGGACGGACCAATAAGTTCTACAGCTGCCATAAGCTATTTGCACTTTGGTTTAATGATTTTACTACTACCAAACTATTTTTAAGTTGTTGTGTTAGTTTATCTGCATGTACAGAGTCAGGCAGATTTGCATGTTAAGGACTGTGAAATTAAAGATGTAAATACAGAAGTAATGTAATAACAATAACCAGAGGAAATAAAAGAGTTATGAATTTAAAATTTTTTTTGAAAGGTGAGGATATACTGCCATCCACTCCCAACATTATCCTATAATTTATTTGTTAGAAATGATACTGATCTATCACATGTGAGAATAAGCCACATAACTAAAAGTTCTGTTTGTAAAACTTATTTAATCTCGTCGGTAAGCGCTAATCAATAAAAATACCCCTTGCTAGTTCCCACGTACTGCCTCCTTGACCAACATTAATCTTGCCTTTAATCCACATGAATTACAACCATTTGTATGGAAATGAAAAATTTTAATTTGATGGCTTGTAAATGATAATAACCACTTGAAAAGTCAGAACTCATGGATATAAATTGGAATATATTTGAAAACATTTCTTTTTCTATCAGTTTTCATTGAGAAAACTACACTATGACATTTTCTGCGGTTTTTTATTTTGTGGTTTCAATTTTTGTATCATCGATAAGTGGAAGTAAGTATATTTTCGCATAATTTTTATTATCTATTTAATTCTTTAATTCTAGAGAGTCATTAACAAACATGAATTGTAAAAAGGCAGCTTTAAACGTAAGAAATTTCTTAGGAAATAAAGCTTTCATATAACTCATTAAACTCAAATAAAACAAACTATAAATTGTTTAAATGCACGTAAACACAAACTGTTTATATATTTCGGTCACTGCAGTTCAGTTATTTAGTACCCCTGACGTCATTATTTGTATGCTTGCTGTTGGTCAATTTAATATTTTATTGTTGACAATAAAAAATTAAAACAATAGGTAGCTTAATTCCCCTAATTTTACGTTGATTTATTGCAAATCAACTCTTCTAGCATCAACATCAACATTCTAGCATAAATGTTTTGACTTCCGTAACAAATAAACCGCTTTTTTGTTTTTGTTTTGTTTCCAAATGCATGCTTTTCATACATCCGTTTCTTCAAAACGGCTTTAATTTCTAGCTGAAAAACAACCAACAACATTGCATCATCAGAACAGAAAAATGTATCTGTAAATACAAATAAATATTTTCAATTCTAAAGTGTTTCGTGATGAATTGGCAGTTCCTATATTCTAGGAATAAATGTTGGTATTTTTTCAGTTAATTTTATTAAGACATGAAATTTGCAGTTGAATCTGGGAATATTCTTGTGGCTGATCATATGTCCTAACGTCTGCAAATATTTAATGCTGTACTGATAAATGTGATTTTCAGTTGCTGCACAAGGTTCTAATTTGCTATTTTGCCATACATGTTCACCTCTTACCGATGGTACTAATTGCAATGAAGTAAACAGTGATACACTAACTAGTTGCCCAAATTGGGACGGTCATGAAGTGTCCGTAGATTGTTTTGCTGCTTTTCTGGATTTCGACAGTAAGTACATTTTAGTTCTCTTTGAAACCATTAATTTTCCGAAACAACACATACATCCAACATTTCGTGATGAACTGGAATATTTACTTTGGACATCAAATAATTTATTGATGCAAAAGTAATAAACAAATCAACGGTGAAAATATTGAGGAATTGAATGATATCCAGATATTTCAACATAAACTAGAAGTTTAAAATTAGTTTCTAGATACTTCGATATACGATTTTTCATGTAATTTGTATTATAGATGCCCAGCTACCGGACATCGGCTGGGACAGAAGCAGAAACCCAAGCACCGGAGTTTATAGAGGTTGTGCGGAAACGCATTCTTCTATTCCGGATTTTTGCGTATTTTACAGAGAACAAGTTGCACCAGCTAATATTTCTCTTATTTCGTGCGTGACCTGTGAAGACCACGCATGCAATTCGCATAGATTTCATCCAAATGGACAAATAGCTGGAGGTGAAAACTTGCAGCCAATGCATAGTTTACTAGCATTGGTTTCAGTTGTAACTTTCATGATAAGTACGTAAACAGTTTATGTATTGAAAAAAAAATATGGTGACAAATCATGTTAAAATATATCCGCATTTCACTTGTTAATTTTATCAATTCCAAGCGATAATATCTGAATGCCGACGAATAGTGTCAAGACATTCTAATTTTCATTATGTAGATATTATTTACAATATGTCAGTCAAACAGGAAATAAAAGAATTAACTCGAATTGGATCATCAGTCTAATACAAGTAATTGTTACTGAACGATATAAATCAATGTGTGTCGATAATGCTCCATTATCTATAAGACTATCTTGTCAGTTTTATTGGCTTCATGTATATTATGAATTGTTTTTTACTTTAATTTTCCCTAGGTTTCAGTACGATTTTAAATTTACTCAGAAAGTTTGCAATTAAATCCTACTTTGTCTTGGGTAATTGGGTATTATTTTTATTTTTCATATGGATCTACAATAATACTAATAAAACAATCTTTCCTGTAATTTTAACAACATAAAAGGATTGATCAAGCCGCATGCACAACATAAAGATTATATCTAAAGATAATCGAAAGATCATCTTTATGATGTGCCGCATGAATTGACCACTAACTTAAATCGGTTGGAAATATAAACTAACTGCTCAACAAAACGTAAAACTGACAAATTTGCACCAACTTTGGAACTGGATACATTTTGATCCCTGCCGTCGATTCTATTTCTGTTTGAAGTCTTATTTAGAGCAACTCGTTTTCGGTTGGTGCGTGTTTTTCCAAAAAATTAATGCTTTAAATACATTTTCTACAGGGTGGCAAATGAAACAATGCACAAGTACAATTTTTTAATATTTCAGAACTACAGGCACTAAGATAGATCTCGTACCTCGTACCTCAAAAAAAGTTTTTTAATTCTTCGCCCATCTCCTTTATTTACAGTGGTCTTAAAAAATCAACTTTTGGGTATTGCAATGATACATTTTTTCTTTTGAACCGATTAGCAAAATGTAAAGCTTATGTCGAAGCTAAAAATTCGCAGTCGACTTCAGAAAAAAGTCAATATACCGGGTTCCATGAATGAACAAAATACTAGTGAACTTTACTTAGGTGAAAATCTTTCAGAATCACAGATTTCGGAGAAAATTCTGAATTTGGTAACTTTTATGAAACCCTGGATATCGAATTTTCGTTTTAAAATGTCCATTTTAGCTTCGACATGAGCTCAAGATCGTGAAAATTGGCTTAGGAGCAGAAAAGTTATCGCTGCACAAGACCAAAAAGTTGATTTATTAAGACCATCCTGTAAGCAAAAAAAAACGGCCTAAAAATTTAGCACCTTTTTTTCTTACTAGGAGCATGCCGAATTTTACAAAATGTTAGATTTTTTAATTTGCGGCCCTGTACAAAATGTATCTGAAATTCTTAACTTTTATTAAGACACTCACTAGCAAACAAGCAAATGGGGCACAACAATGATTCGAACAGAAACCAATTGGCTTGCCGCAATCAGAATTTATCCAGTTCCAAAGTTATTGCAAATTTGGCTGTGCAACGTTCATTTTGTTAAGCAGATTACATAAAAATCTGGTAAGAACCGAATGAAAAAATACAATAAAACAAGAAGAATAAATAATATTAAGTGTATATGATCAAAATTATTTCAGAGCAACAAACGCATAAAGAACATTTACATTAGAATTTATAATTTATAAAAGATAAAAATTAATTTACATTTACTTGAGAGTCTAAAATCCCAAAAAGTTTAATTTTTCGTTTAAAATAATTGAAGAATTTTGAAGGTTTAGCAAATTTGTTTGCACTCTTCTTTCTTTTTCTCTTTTTTTTCAAATTTTCAACCCCCGACTATTTTTCCCGTTAGATTCATATTTGTAAACCAGTTGTTTCTTTAAACATAGCTCAGCTGAAAATAAAGAGTACCTGGTTAAAAACGGCCATTTTCTCTAAGAAAACTAACTAATGAAAAACTGAAGAAGAGATCACTTTAATGAAGTACCAAAAAATTTATACTTTTGATTAGTTCCTCTGCTGTTGGAATAAGCATTTGCTTTATTTAAACCATTTTTATTAAAACTACAAACTTTCTCCATTTAGTGTTTAATCGACGCTGCTGGCCAATCCAGTTTAATTTTCTAACAAACGTATAAAATATCAATTTACATTCGTGCTATATCTCAGTCTCCTGGAAAATGTTAGCTAATTAAGAACAGTAAAAGTACTAGAAACAATGTGAAACTAAATAAATAGTGTTTGGTGCCCATGTTGCATAGTGAAGTTCCGCACTCTTCAAATACAAGTACTTTTGCGGGCGTTTTTAGTTCGACCGAAACCATTCGAAGCAGATCATGTTCAGTGGAGGACGCACAGTCCCTAATAGTGGCCAGGACTTTTCTGCCTGGAACAGGAGCTAAATAAAATAAGGCAAAATTGAAAAAGGAATGCTCAATATGGGTCTTTATTACAGCATTTTCTACGTGTTCAAAATTTCAATAATAAAAATATTACACACAACAGACAAGATAAAAAAATCATCAAATTACTGTAACAACTGAAGTTTCCAATTGATCATTTGTCTGATTTTTTTGATCTATTGCCAATATCACTAACTATAACTATCACACATAAGTTTCCGCTTGTGATCACTATCAGTCTCCCAATATTAAATATATTGGGAGACTTGGCATGTGTGCGTGAATAAGAGTTGAGTAATTGGCAGTTATACATGTAGAACATATTCTGAACATCAAATATATTTTATTGGCAATGTAGTGCAATGAAAATTTGCAATGGCTTAATTTTTCGCAGTCTATTCGACGTTTTATTACCAAAAATTTATTAGCAAGCTATTGCGTCAATTTAAGCGGTAAAAATAGCTTTTTAATTTACAGACAGAATCAATGTTTTTTCTTGGTATTTCTACGGCCGGACTTAATAAAGTTTTCAGCTAAGTTTCAAGAAATTTATTGTTTCTGAGTAGCAACTTATGCATACTTAAATTTTATGTTTCATTCACCTACTTTCATATTTCATAACAGTACATTTGCGTTGTGAGCAGTTTTTCTGATGGATTTCGTCCAAATCTCCATTGTTGCATTTTTTCGAAGTTTGGTGACAGTGGTAACAACGAAATCCTGAACCTACAACAAATGCAAAATTGCCTATTATGGGGCCAGTGCAGTTTTTAAAATAGAAACTTTAAATGATTCTTAATGCGCATCTTGCACACAGTATTGATAATTTTATAGCAAAAACCAAATTTATATGCAAAGAACGGAGATTCAAAAATTCAATTTTAGACGTTTTTCACCTTCGTTTTTTAATTCAGATTCAAATACTTTAGACGCAAAACAGATTCGTGTCACCTACTATGTAATATAATATTTCATCCGAAAAATATGTATTCTAAAATACATAATATCAATCGACTTTTGAGCTTTTTCTGTCTAGATAGCATTACGCTAAGCTTGCCAAAGTAAACAGGTAATGGATGATGTGATTAAATTCAAATAGCTAAGAGTTGAATTACGGAACTATTTTCAATAAATATCAACGTACATATTATCTAAATGGCACAAAATGAAAGTAAATATACTTACAATATTGAACACAAATTATCACGAACAAAAGCCGAAACCAAACAACGTTCATTCTAATAACATCGCTCGTTTATTGGCTTCACCATAAAACCTTCAGGAACGCACACTGCTGTTGAACTATCAGTAAACTTCGAAGTTAAAACTGTGTTGGTTACTTTAATGTTTATTTTACTTTACTTTCGCATTTTGTTAAAAACTTATATTTGAAGTGGCAAGCTGGTTCAGGTACCGAAGCTTAATCGGGACTTTCAAACGGATTTATTTCGGGATATTTACTCAGGCATTCAGGCTTCAGTTAAATTTTCGAATATTTTATAATAAACTGGCCGAGTTTTGAAGTGAATTAATCGTGAGTTGAAAGCGTTTCTGCCATCGTTCCAGCAGATTGATGAAGCATTTCAATATACCGAAAAAAATTACATTTAGTTCTTAATCAAATCTCGGCTTTAAAATACTGTGTAGTTTGTACGTAAAACTGTATAAGAATGTTCTGTGATTTCTTGCTTAAATATGATTGCACCAGAGAAATTTCAAATTAAAATTATATGTAGCCTAAAGCCAAAAAATTAGTTTGTATGTAGGATAAGGAAATAATAAGAAAAGTTGCGCTTTAAAAATTGTCAATAAATTATCAATGAAAGGGTCTAAAACATGTCTCAATTATGAAGACAAAATGTCAATAAAGATTACTTGTTAAAGCTAACACGAAAAGATTAAGAACAATATATGAATTTAAAATGATAAATATATTTTTTCTTCATGGCAATAAGATTGATAGAAAAACGAGTTAACGGTTAATTTCAAAAAAATAATGCCTAAATCGATAAGAGTATTAAAGCATATGATTCAAAATAAAAAAGTCGTTACAAAATTGGTCATATTGGCTAAAGGGAAGCTGAAGAAGAAAGAATAGGAAACACACTTAAAAAATTAAAAGTTTCTTTTGTATTAATATAGTTGATAATAAACGGAAACTCTGCTTTGTTTCCGGCAAATAATAGCTTGCTGTTCAAATAGCAACCAGCATAAAATCTAAGTGCTTCTTTAACCGTTTCCAAGCTTTAATATTTCGTGACTGAAAAATGATTTAAAAAAATACCTAAAGGCTTTCATGACTCCTTTTAAAAGATCACTGTTCTCTAAAACGAAAATAGCCATTATAATGCTGTAGTTTACTTTCTAAATTTGTGATACGAAGTAAATCGGCGATATTTTTTGATTAACACGTGCCATTTCAACAAAAACATTAATTTTTCTGACCTGCCAGCGTAACACAAATATTTAAATAGAAAAAAAATGCAAAAATGAAACAGCGCGTTTATTGACCACTCAAACACCAACTGGCTCGCATACCTACGAAAAGAAATTTTCACTCTGACTAATTTTCACTTGTGAGTATTTTTAGCGTGGAAATGGAGTTTAGGTCGTCGGGCGTATGGAACTGCAATTTATTCGACGATTTGATTCGTATTTTTAGATCCATACATAATCAATACCTAACGTTTGCTAACGGAAATTAACAATCTTCTGTTAATTAAAACTGCATCAAACGCAGGACCGTCTTTATTTGAAGCCAAACGAAATTGCACTTCAAATTACAAGCTTGTTAACATCAAATATCAACCCAGAAACAGAGCCAGGAAATTTAAGAGCGTCATTATTAAAGTGACCTTGATCAGAAAGTTGAAAAATTAGCAGTTAATCCTGGATGAACTAAATTGAATCTGGTCATCTGAACTAAGTTGAATCATGAGGGATGTTTAAGATTAATTTCAATAATGCCGAAACGTATTTCTTTCCAGGAAATAACATGGAACCAACAAGGTTTTCATCAATGAGGAGTAGTTTAAAGCATATGAATCCAAATCTAACGTTGAGTGCTACAGGAGGAAGGAAAGGGAAATAATTATAAAAATAGTAGTTAGAATCAGATTATAGTTTACCGGAGGATAAATAACTAATAAACAATTGAACTCTCCTATATCCCTCTGTAAAATGTGATCTACATAAAGCTTGGAGTGTAAAGAGTTTAATTTGGTAATGCATCACTGACCAAGATGCCAGATAAATAAAACTTACAAAAGGAACAGAATTATTGCTCATTCATTCGATCAAAAATTTATATCCAATATATTAAGCTTAATCTCTCAAGTCTTTTAATTCTGCTGAATAACGAGCAGATCAGATGGGTTAATCTTATTTTATAAGGATCATTCCTCACAAGCCAATTATTCCTCTTGTGTTGTTTTAGTAACTTGCAAGATGAGAGGCTTTTTAGTTGTTTTGCTGATGGGAATATGCCTTCCATCTTTAGGTAAGCAAGCTATTTCTGGTTTTTCTTTATAAACACACTATTTTATAAATTTGAATAATATTTCATCTGGCTGAACTAAGTGGGACTGCAAATGACAGAATGAATAAATGAAAACTTTGTTAATTTTGGCATGAGTCCAGTTTAATTATATTTCGTTTCCTGGACTTGCTTAAAGCATCACTGTGGCCAAGTTATATTGAACTCCCAAAAACTTCAAATAGTTAATTAGGATACTTCCAATTTTATTAACAACTTTTCGGGTATAATGTAAAGTATTTTTAATTTCCTGACAGATTACTCTTGAAAAAACATAAACTTAATTAATTTTAAATTAAACAAAAATAAAAAACACTGGGAGTTGGTTGTATGTAGAAAAATTGATAATTTGAAAAATTTCTGAATGATTGGCACTTAAATTCATACCATATCAACAGCAACAGAAACTCAAAAATACTGTAAACTTTTCTAGTTTTGTCACAATTGGCTTGCTCCAGATGCTACGGTAACAGTTTTTGCAATAACGCCTCCCATCCAGATTATGCAACTGGTATTAGACAAGCTACGTGCAATGTTCAGTAAGTATTGTACCCCTAATTTATTATAAAAATGCTTCAAAGCAAAAAAATATCAGCTTAAAAAATGTTTCCTACGTAAATGAGCTTTACATGTTGGTATTTCTTACTAATAGTATTAATAATAGGACGTTATAAAAATTACACAAAAATATGTAAACTCTAAATAATACAATTGGAAGACACAGTGTTTAAATGCGTAATATATGTAGATCTTTCGGTTGGAGTCTGAGAATAAATGATTAATAAATAAGTTAAATGATGGAATACTTTTCCAATAACAATTAAAATATTTTTAATAGGACTTTATGATATTGTTATAATTTTATATTTTATAGTAATCTATCAGCTTTCAATTTTATTCCGAAGAGATTATAATAATGAGATAATCCATTTATTGCCTGTAATGAAAGTTTTGTTGACAACGGCTACCGTTTTAAAAAGTGATGGATGTTTGGAAAATATTTAATATTTTATTAGCACCTGGACAAATTAATCAAACTCATAAGTTAGAAGGAAACTTATTGTCAACTTGTAACAAATTAAAATGGTTGATTATTCAGAAAATATATTTAGTATGTATTTTTGTCAATTACAGGGTGGATTTTGAAAACGACGATCCAATAGAGCTCAAAATTCAACAAGCAATTAACGCAGTTTCTTTGAAAGAACTAGGAGGACAAAATGCTACTTTGCTCAATACATGGCAGGAAGGACATTGCATAACTGCTACTGTTCATGAACGTGAGTATTAAACACGTTTTTATCAAATTTAAATTTGGCATAAGCCTGCATGACTTTTCACTAAGTAAAATAATTGGACAAGTTTAAATTTCTTATGTTTTTAATTTGCATGCAATTTTTTTGTATTATCGAATTATTCTGTTTTTTTTTTGTTTAGCTCACGATAGTCACACTCTGCGTACCTGCGTAGTCAGAACGCTCAACGCAAATGTGACCACAAGCCTTTGTGAATTGATAAAAACTATTATTTCACCACTGAATTGGTATGAAGGAAACTTTACTTGCCGAACTTGCAATGGAAGCCATTTTTGCAATAATTTTACACTGAATTATGGAGATGGGCTAGGTGACTCTCGAGCCTCCTATTCGGAGAGAACTGCATCGTTTTCAATTTTCCTGGGGTTAATTGTATTTGTCGCATCAGTTTATGAAATTATATAAATGTGCCTTGATACTTGCTACTAAGACATTAAAAATAGCTTTAGTAAGTGTACGTTTTTAAACTGTTTATTTCTGTCGTTGTTTTGCACATATATTTCTTTCTTTTATAACGTTTTCACTGGCAATTTTATTAGACTAAGTAGGTAAAAAACAATCGCGTAAGGTATTTTGCAAATTACTATTTTCAATCTTTTTTGCAAATGTCCCCTCTTTACATTATATTAGATCGAGAAAAAACCGGAATTTCTTGCGAAGAAATCGAACTTTTCAACAAGTGAACTTAATTTTCTCCAAAAGGTGAGACAAAACAAGTCAATCCTAATTTAGATAAATTAAAGTTTTCTCGAGAATTTCAGATTTTAGCAGAAAGTAGAAAATATTAAAGTCGAAGCTAACGGAAGGTCTCAAAATGTACAGGTTAGACAGGACGGCCTAGACTAACACGATCCTTAAAATAAAGAGAACTAATGAGATTTATATATAACTAACAATAAAATCTAAATTAAAGTGTAATCAGTGACTGTGTAAGTGGAATTTAATAATCGAAAGCTAATTAAGCTTAAGAGAGCTAATAGTAAAAAGTACGTTTCTGTCGAAAATCATTAATCACTCATTTAATACAGAACTAGCATTCCAACAATAGTAGTTTAACAAACTAAATTATTAGATGATCTAAACGATTTTAAATTGTTTGCT
>NW_026018165.1:8207157-8270411 GCF_020466585.1 Dendroctonus ponderosae | reverse complement strand
ATATATAATATACATATTAATATGCTTAAACATATTTTCTTGACTTCTGTTATCAGTTAAATTGTTGCAGCCATTGTTTACGAAGGATTGTCCATCAAACATATCGATGATTCAATTAAATTGAAAATATTCCGAATATTTACCTATATTAAAGAATAGAATGCTATAAATTGAGTTGAAATTTTTACAGCGCATAGAAAAAGAGTCCAAGAATATTCAGAAGAAAAATCAATTCAACATAGGAAGCCGGTGAATTTTCAAAAGCTTTTAAGCGGAAGTCTGAGTAGAAATGCTCAAGAGCTCATGCAAAGCTCTAGAAAATTGTATCTAAATCTCAAACCAGTTATTAAAATAATTTGAAATTTTTACCGCGCATAGAAAAAGCGTGTAACAATCTTCCTAGAAAAAATTCAATTCAGTAAAGCAAACCGCAACATTTTGAAAAGTTTCAAAATTCGAGCCTGAGATGAAACGCTCAAGAGCTCTTGCAAAACTCTAGAAAAATGTCTCTAAACCTCAAACCACTCATAATTGGAGGTGGAATTTTAATTTTTCAAGTTCTCAATTTAATGCACAAAAATCGTTGTTGTGGTCTTTGGCGTGTTTCACTTCATTTTTTTTTAATTATATTTTGCAATAATTATTATTTTCAAAGTATTCGAGGGCAGGAGATGACCAGAATTATTAATATGCTTAAACATATTTTGTTGACTTCTGTTATCAGTTAAATTGTTGCAGTCATTTTTTACGGTTAAAGTTGTAACAAGCTCAAACAATGGTCTTATTAGATAAATTTATTTTAAATTGGTTTTCCAACAAGTTGTAAATATTTGGACATCTGAATGTATTGTAAACAGTAGCATGCGAAATGGGGATCGCTGTACTTTTATCTAGTGATTGCGTCAACCTCAGGATATTTATCTGGAAAACATTAATAAAAATTTAAATAAAGTCAACGTTTTATCGCCAATTTCACTATACGTTTTTGTGAGGTTTGGTGCTGGGTGGGAAAACAGTTTTTGTTATAAAACTTGGGAGTTTGTCGGTAAAGTAATAAAGGATCTAAAATTTACAACTTTTCAAGAATTTTATGGACATCCATAACAATTATAATTAAGATTTCTAAACCCCAATTACTTGTTCTATTAACGAATGTTCTGTTTCCAACATTTCGGCATTACACTTCCAATCCAATGTGAACGAGACAAACACATAATTGTTAGGATCAATTGAGATTCGAAATAATATAGGTACTTGAAAATAATAATGATTAATATCTACCTATGACTTTCTAAACCTAAGTGCAGCATGGCAAATGAAATTTACTATAATTAATATAAAATATTCTTAGTTAAGCGGGTTGCAAATTGTAAATCATTTGTAAATTAGACAATGTTGGACGAACCACCCACTTAAGATTTCAAGAGAATTCAAAGAACCACCAATTAATAATAAACTACTGAAAGTAATAGATAACAATAGAAGCTAGAAATTGTCCTTTAATTTAACATTAAGAAGAAGTCCACAACGAATTCAATTCTGGCTTAGGATTGATTCAAATGGAAGTTTAATCGGTCTTTTCCGGGATTTTTCTGCGAGCCATTTACTCTGACTCATTCTGAACGGTAGCGAAGAGATAATTCAGGATGTTGTGTCTATGCTCTTAATCATTGAGTTGAAATAAGCTCCAATGTTTGCATAAGGACTTTAAATGCAAAGCAAAATGATTAATAACGGGAAGTACATCCTGGATATTTTAATACGATTAATTAATTAAATATTAATGTTTTATTTACTAAGAATATGTTCCTCAAAAGTGATATTTTAGGTTTCTACGGCCGTTTTTTTTACTTAAATTTTATTATTTAACTTTTTGAACATTGTGCTTTATATTTCGTTCGCCGGAAATCGCCGAAAAGTCAAGAATCTTGTAAAATCATGCAATAATTATCCCGTAATTGATAACAAGATTTATTAGAATTAAATGTGGAGAAGAGGATTTTACTAATTAGTTACTACTAATTAATACTACTAATTAGCACAGGATTATATTTTAGAGCGAATTAGAGCTGTAAAATATTTGAATGTTAGTATCTATAACGTGGCAGTCAAATTTAAAAAAAAACGATCGTTGTACCAGTTGCAGACATTTTAATAGGTAGGTATTTGTAGAACAATAAAATACTTCTACGTTAATTCTTACGCTCATGCATTTGTTACATTGCCAGTGCTTCAGAAGTAATTTTATAAAAAATTGCTGTCTTGGAGTGAAGATGCGAAATGAACCGTAGGAAGAAAGCACAAAGGAAATCTTTCTATGGGAGTCCGTTTTATGCTCAATATTAGATTTAATTACAAATCTATAATAAATAATGTATATTTATTGTTAAATTTATTAAATAATCAATCCTTAATAAGCTTGTTTCTAATTGCCTTGTTGAACCTATCGCTTCTGTTTTGGAACTTTTTGCCAGATAAATAAACAACTTGATACGTACTACCTACTTGTTTTGAAAAGAAATAGCACTGTGATTATTGATTAGCATATTTTTTAAATTAATATTTTTTCTTTTAAATGTTCTTTTCTGCGTGACCTAAAGGAGATGATTCAGAGCGACCAGGTTTTCGTTAATTTTGCTCAACTTTATATACGATGCACGATGCCCTCAAACATCCAACGCTTTTTGGGAAGCACAAATTTGTTAAATCAGTGGGGCTCAATTATTTTATTTAATCTTCTCTCAGGGCATTTCACTGCTAATCAGTCACTGATATCATGGCTCATCGAAACATTTCTGATTTGCAACTAACGAAAACGCCTAAAACTGGCGTAAATTAAAAGATATGAATAATTTTCAAATTTCCCGAAAAGTAGAAGAATTAAAGTAGGTTGAAGAAACTGTCGATAAAGCAGCAGAAAACAGGACAGTTTAAGATAAGAATAAAATAAAACATTAAGATGCCTGTTTAGATGCCAATAACATTTCCAGAAGCCATCTCATTTTCACGAAGCCCAGAAAATTTAGCTATCCGATAATGAAAATCAGCCACAAACCCAAGACCTAAATGCTACTTTACCCTTCACATACCCTTAAAGTGCAAAGTCGATCTCCTCGAAAAGCGATTTTAAAGCGTAGGCAGGTACTACAGATGCGCCTCAGCTTCTCGGTACGCCTTTAAACATTTAAATCTCATTCACTTTTCGACGATGGTGTTTACTACAAGTGGAAGGTCGCAACGACCTATTTCTGGGACGTGTTTGAATTAAAAGTATGGGGAAGAATGTGGATAGTTTTGGTGGAAATCGTCGAAAGTGATGTTCTATCTTTGACTTTGTTAGACCTGAAATCGCATTATTCGGTTATGCAGCTTTTGTGAAAAAAAGTGAAAGTAAGTTGTATGATTGAAATTATTTGCTATTGTAGAAAACGGTCATTAATAGGCATATTTGTTCTACTAATACACGCAAGGCATTTGTAGAATGTGAATTAACTATACCCGAATAATAAATCCAAAGAGTTGATTGACCTGCGTTGATGGGTCAAAATTCAAATACTTTCTGTTACCTGCTTAGAAACATTTTGAGCAACAAGTTCGAGTTGGACGCATTCGATAATATTAGCGTGGAAATGCTTCACAGCTTCTAAAAATAATTTAAATTGCGTTTGACGTCAGTTTAAAAAATAAAAAAATTGGCTGACCTCAACAAATTTCTAGACTGAATGACTCCCATTAGCTGCAAATCCAAAATCTCATGTACTTAAGCCAAATTAGACCAAACTTCGTATAGTTTCAAAGTGTAATGCGTGCTACACCCGTATTGAGTTTTTCAAATGGTTTTCTTTGTAATTTGCTTTGTTCCCAATGGTGCAAGATAATTTATTCTTATTTCATGTATGTATGTATATTGTATATCTCCTTATTTTTCGCATTTATTTTCTAGAACGGTTTGCTTTTGATAATATTCGACGTTCGTAAATTGACGTAATAATGTAATCATGTAGCATCATGTTCATCTTTTTCCGCAAAAACTATGAATAATACAAGATTTTACAAAGAGCACAAAATTGTGAATAAAGGATTAGTGCCTCAACCTAAAAAAATGAATTGATTTCAACCTCCAACTAAAAAGTTCTGGTAGTTTTTGTCCCACGACACTCAAGAATTCACCACTTGTCCAAAACGGCTGAACTCGATTGTTTCATCAAAATATGAGTCTTACATAAGAACAAATTCACAGCGAGTTTCACGAAAATACATCGTACCATTCTCCCGATATTTCAAAAAAGATAAAATTTTTGAAGAACTTTGACCATCAATAGCAGAGGAGCCCGACATTTTTTGTCAATAAAAGTTAGGTCAGATCGTCTTCTTTTGGTCCAAAGAATATCGCAGTACCCTTTTGATCATGAGCTTACGGGACACCCTGTATACTCTTCAATCATTGATTGGTTGTATGTTATTTTTTATTCTGAAGGGCCCCAAAAAATATAATTGAACGAGTCGTTTTCCTTTGTTATACCTATTTGAAACAATAAAAAAATCATTCAATCAAAATTATCTTTATTCGGCGTTAAAATGACCTTAATCTTCCAATCAATTAAAGAAGCGATAAATTCTTCCTTCACTTTGTTAAAGTGTCTACAATTCTCCCTTGTCTCTGGTCTGCACTATGCGTCCACATTCATATGATCCGATTTTTTTTGTCCTGAATATTATTCGCTTTCTTGACTTTAGTAAGCTATCGTTTTAAAATACCATCGCAAAGCAAAGTCTAAAGAGGTAAAATCTTATCTTGGTGGCCACTCATCACTTTTTTTGCAAATCCAAAAATCAATTTTTTAAATTTTCCCATATTTAGACAATTCTCGGCTCGATCAATTAGACGTTAACTACATAAATAAAATGTAGATTCAATTCAAAAATGTTCTTCATTTCCGAAAATGGCCGCCTAAACGTTTAATTTTTGGGTATTGGGTATATGACCGTATCTAACAACATCTGCATGTTTATTAAACCAATATCAACAATTGTATTTCTTGGCAAAATTGATCAAGATAAACGTAGGTATGTTCATAATCACTGAAGCAAATTCTTTGAATAAAACTTTGATTTACCTCAATATTTTCGACAATTTCTTTGCACAATTAAATTCTACTGTTGTCATCTTCGATAACTGCTTAAAAAACTTGGATACTCCACAAAAAAACAGTTTTTACACCTTGTGGACGAATCGAACCGAAATTAATATGGGTGTATTAACTGTTAATGAAAGTATGAATGCCAAATAATTTTAGCATTACTGGTTTTTATTGGATGAACGGTTATTCAAAATATTAAGCGCAATTTTATATAATTTTCAAGATACGCTGTAAATGTTTTTTATGGTTCGATTAATTTCGAAACCGGTAAACAGCAATGCTAATTCCAATTTCTCAGAACAATCCGCTAGTTAAGACATTTCCTGCGTTTCTTATATTTTATTGTTAGTGTATCAGTTCCCCGAATAGACATTTTCCAGCGCAATACGCTCTATAAATCCTTAGAAATATATTATTTTAAATCTAATTATGCAACTTTATTCCTTTCAGTCTCCCCTGCCGCCTCTGTAAACTAGTTGGGTGGGTTTTTCCAAAATGGCATCTATTAGGAATATTATACTTTCCATTTTTCTGTTGGTTACCACGTCAGTGTTACCTGGTAAGTGTCTATTAACTAAAGTTTAATATTGCCGTTCCAAATAATGTTATGAATAAAACCCCATTTAATGGACCGGCAAAAATTTTAATTGGGTTCACACTAAGAAGTTTTGATTTAAAGTTCTAGTTTCAAAACGAGAATTGTATTTAAATTTGTATTTTGTACAATAATTTCTCCCAACAAGTTTCTAGTTTCTGGATTTCCGCTCAATCTGGTATTTCCAATTTATTTTTAATGTTGAAATTTGTTATAGGAAACGCTTTTAATTACTATTACATCACCGAAATTAAGCGGGGAGAGAATTACGTCGATAATGCTGCCTGCCAACATGTGATTTCCTTTACAACTATTTTACTTATTGTAAGTATAATTTATTAAACATTGTACCTAGCAACTTTTTATACGAAAAGAATATCATGGTTTCATAATGTTTTTAAAACATCTTTTTAATAAAGCAAATATTTTTTTTGTTTACTTACACTTACAAGTACCGATTTCATAGCTAAAATTGGAATAATTTTATTATTTTTTTGTGAAATTGGCCAAAAAGTACTTACTAGGTTTGGAGCGCATATCTATGGTAGTAAAATTAATAAAATTTTTATATATGTCGGAATACTGTTAAGAAAACGTCTGCAAGTACGGCATGCAACTGCATCTTAATTTGTTCTTCATATGTGCTTCTTTACACTGTTAAAAATGAAATATTTTTGAATCGAATCAGTAAAGTATTTAGCTTTTTTTATCACATTACCTAACTGAGCAGCTGAAATTAATAAGTAAATTATTTTGTTTCAGGTTTTGATGTACCTACTTAGATAATAATATAGCTATAGTATTATTTTAATGATTTAATTTTAAGAAATTATTTCACATTTTAGTATATGTATAATAATCAAGCAATTATACCAGTATGTACCTTATATTTTTTTGTTAATTAATTAACATTGTGCAAAACGAATATGTAGTTTTATGTTTTGTGTATACGTACCTTTGGTTAACTGTTAAAGTGAAAAATTGAAAACATTGGGATTCTTTTAGAATAAGTGTGAATGTGAAGTCCTAAAGACGTTTCAATTTTGATAATATATAAATTGTAAAAATGTATAACTTATGCGTTTTTCTTTGGCTTAGATTCCAGTCGTTCTTGTTAGCTGAGAAGCCTTGAAATATTTATCAGTTCGACCAAAACGATAAACGACAGGAAAACTGAACACGTTCTGTGAGCAAACAAATGGAAAATTAATTTATCCTAATTCAACTGAAGTAGGAAATGGTTGTTTTTCATTCATAAGGCGTTATTGACATATTCTAAATTTAGCCAATAAACACATTAATAATTTTCACTAGAAAAGCGGATAATTTATCGACTCCATTGGTGCCTAAAATAGAAAGAAAGATTCAATTGGGTTTCATTGAAATCTTATTAAAACTCACAGTACTTGGTAGATTTTGTTATTTTTATGAATATTTGTTAGTCTCAAAGTTCCAAATGGAACATGCATGCATTCAACCGGAAGTTTATAGAAATTTAAGTAAATATCGATTTGAGCAATTTGATTCAGTTAACTTATAAAATATAGTTTTGTTTTGTAACTTGTAACAGAGGAGTGAAACGCTGACTTCAATATAAATTCACTACACTTAATATCAATTTTCAGCTCATCCGTAAATATACGCCTCTACCATTTCATTCGGTTTCATCTTTTACGCACTTCGCTCAATATAATACAGACTGACTGGCGCCAAAAAGGACATTTTCAGTGGCCCTTTTGGGGCCACATCCAGATCTCTGGTTGTGTAGAGGGGTATTTTTGCCCTAATTCCTTTAATCTGGCGCTAAAAGATAAACTGGAGCCAAATGACAAAAATGTAATTACCTAAATGTAAAAATTATAATAATTAAAATAATTAATAACCTTTATGAACTAGTGCGTTAAATTTGAAACAAATTAAATTTAGAACGCAACGTAAATATTTTCTGGAATGAGCTTTATTCGATGTTGGTGGAAAGCAGTACCATCGAACAACTGGTCAAAATGCGTCATCGACCCTTCTAAACTTCCACCTGGTCCTTTACGAGGTAAAGTTATCGGCGATCAAAAATAAGCTGGGTCTTTGGGGCATATAGATGTCGAGCGAAACGGCGGTTTCAACTGCAAATTTGCCAAATGCTTTTCAAAGCTGCACTTTAAGGATGCGCACATTTGGAAAATCTGTTTACTCTGTAGTTGCCCTATTCTATCTAACTGAACTGAATAAAATAGGTACTATAATGTTTAATGACTGACGTGTAATTAATCAACAGTCGTAGCTTTGTTGTACCTAAATAAGCTTTTTCGTGCCTATTATTTTTGCGTGAATTTCATTACTTCATTCACGCTTTAATTCGATCGCATGTATGCGTCTAGAATTTAGTGTTTCCCATGAATTATCATCAACATATTAATGTACTTCACCGCCTTTGTTTATTAATTATCAAATGTTATGCTGAGCAAGACTAAAAACTGTAGACGCGATAAAAAATCCTTGGACATATCAAACATTTGAAGCATCGATGTCAGGTTTACGAAACTTTACATGCTTTGCCCATATTATCTGTAGTGAAGTTAATGGAAGGAACTAATCACTATTGGAAAACTTATCGAGAATCAGAAATGGATGTAGCTCTACCAGAAATTAGTCTTACTAACTCTAATCTCTGGCAGCACCAGAAGAAAAGTAACCTTTCTTAAAATTTTTGGCTGGTTTTATGAAACAGCTAGAAAATATTTTAACGAATGAGGATTTGCAATGAGATCAAAAATACTAATAGGTAGGTAGTGGTTAATATTCAGTTGATGTGGATGTTCCAGATTTCTCAATTGTGTATTTATTTTCAGTAAATTGGCCATTAATCAAATAGCAGTCTTAATCGAATTTAGTAAGTTGGGAGCTATCTACTAGTTCATAAATTATCAATTTTTTCTTGTTGACCAATCCGATATACCTGTAGGTGTATTACACACCAGACTGGTGAGCATTGACATATTTGGAACGCTTCGAAAGATCGACTGCTGACTTTTGCAGGAAGGGTTACAATTTTTTTTCCGTTGGATATTTTTGGAAAATACCCTGAGAAGAACATCCTCAAACCAACTCCTTTTCAAGGATTTTTATTACATAAGTCCGACAACCTTGTTCTTTCCAAGGCAGATCCCTTTCGTTTGCCAAGCGCAATTGACGATTTTTCTCCTCTGCTCGAGTCTGTGGGTTTGTAGTTCGAGAGCGTTAGTCAAGTCGATTTCTGATAATCATTGAATTTTACAATATTTCCTTGCATTTAACACTACATACGGTTCCTCAAAGGATTTAACTTTTTGAGTCAATTCAAGGCTATTTTTTTAAATCAAACGTGCAAAATGGCGTCCTTCACATCCTATTTTGTGCTGGTTTTAGCATTAGCTGTTAGCTCAGGTAAGATTTATGGATATTTAAATATTTAGTTGTTTACAATTAGTCAAGATCACAACCAAGCAATAGGCAACATTAATTTGACATAATGCAGAAATATTGTAGCTACTTTCGATTTATCTTAATAAACAAACATAATTAACAACTAAACGGTTATTAATCTTAAGATCAATTCAGCTTGATTCATTAATAAGATGAGAATGAAGCAGTGCTCGCGTACCATACGAGACAAGAGAAACAATTAAATTTATTATATGATTATTTATTCTGGATAATTTTTAACGGCTGTATTTTTTTGCGTCTAAATATCAGCGCAATTCAGATGAGCGTTCTTCGACACACATTTCCTCGAATTATTTAACTGCTTTTTCTACTCGATTTTTGACTTTCAAACATTTGTCGGTACGTGCATGTTAGGCAATGTGCAAATTTAATTGTTACCGTGACCTGTTACTTCCAACTATGCTTTAAGTGTTCACGTTCTTAATGGAGGGCAAAAACAGCCTTATTTTTAGAATGCTTTTATTTGAAAATACAAACGTTGATTTTTTGTATACCAACCTATTTCAAAATAAAACTGAAGTCATATTAACAAAATGCAAACGAGCTTCAGTTGTTCATTTTGCAGAATTATTACTTTATCAATTAACTCCTGGTCGGTTACTTTAAAATTTAAAAAAAAATCATAACAGGTACTATTTTCTCCACAAGATAGATAATTAACACTTCATTTTTTATGAAATGATTACACAAATCAACCAAAAATTAAACTTTTATTCTATGAATATTTTTCTTTTAACTTCACATCAAAAATTGAAATTTTTATAAGTAGGTAGGTATTCCCCAAACACTAGTTTTATGACTGTGTGTGAGCAAACTCAAATTTATTAATAGGTACCTATTTCGGAAACCGCTTAAAACATTTTAATGAATTTTTAAGTACATTTTTTACACGAAATAATTTGGAAAGTAGGTAAATAGGTAATGTTTTGCAGGAGCTGGAACTGTGCTTTAAATTGAACTGATTTATGGCAAAAAATTTTTGGGCATCAGTTTTAAGGTATCTATTCGTAATAGCAAAACATAAAATTTATTTTGTTTCACTTAAACCAAATGATTAATGTTATTTTTTTGATTAAACTAAATGTTTGTAATTTCGAAATGTTACCGCACTGAAACACTTTTATGCTTACCTACCTACCTCTTTTTCAATGGAGGTTTCAAAGTAGTAGTGAGGTTAAACCAGGAAAGCAAATACATAATCAAATATTTCATTTAAAAATGTTTGTATTATATTATTAATAGGGAAAAGAGCATTGAAATAAAATAGCTATCTATTTATCTCAACACAAGCAGAACGTATTTTATTATGTTGGTGACGCAACGAGTTCTTTAAGGCTCTCTTATAAAACTAAAATTCATCGATATAATTCGCTTGAGCTTAACCATTTGTATTTCCAATAGTTTGTATTACTCACAACGGTGAGAATTTTGGTGTTAAAACTGAACATCAATAAAACAGAAATGCGCAAAAAACTTGATAACATTGACTTAAATGAAAAATGAATGGTAAACAACAAAAGGAAAGGCTCAACCAGCAATACGAAAACATTTCAACACGAAGCTTCTGTTCCTCTTTTACCCTATTTGATTTTCTATAATAGGTACTCTAGTATAATCGAGGATATCGTGTTTTCTACCAGTTTATTCTTTGAATTAAAATACTTATTTACATAACCATATAACAAATTTAAACGATTTATGAAAATGTTAATTTCTACCGACCTACATGGGAAATGTATTTTTTTTGTGAAAATTTTTTCAATTTTAAAACCTTATTTTAATCAGTACCTAGTTCACTCAACATTTTCAACTTTCATCTCTTTGGTTGAATGTAATGCATTCTATATACCTAAATATAATGTAATTTTTAGCGGGTAAATGTAGTAGGTATAATCAATAATACATTGCAAATTCTTCTGTTTCCTATACTTTTATCAACATATTTCTGACGTTCCCAATTACCTATATTAAAAGCTGTGGAATACATGATACCTATTTACCAGAATTCTAATTTTAAATGCGATCCAGAAAAACCGAACAGTAAACGTTTTGTAAATTGATCTGTCTGCAAAAGCTTTGACGTAAATGTGATAAACACACCTTGGATTCCGATAATTTCTAAATGTATATCGTAAGATTTACTAAAGAACCCTGACATGAGAAAAATGCTATTTAATGAGGAACCAATTTGAAAGCACAGTTTAAAAATTAATTAGGTCCTCTATTAAGAACAAGAACATTTTAGCACATATTTATGCTTGCCTATAAACACATTTTGGTTTTTGTTTTATAGAAGCTTTAACCTGCTACTCATGCGATACTCAGAAGAGCATGGCCTGTGGCTGGGGAATCGCATCTTTCACTTATGATACAGTGGATTGTGGAAGTCTGGGATTTTTGGATAGCATTGTTGGACCCAGTTGCGTAAAACTTACTGCCAAAAGTAAGTGCAAAAATTTTTATCGTCAAAAAAATTGTCATGACATTCTTCAACACGTGGTTTATTCTAAAATTTTATCGCTATTTGTTCCTTTTCCTTAGTCATCGACATGGAAACATTCCAGTTACATGATTACGCTCGTATAGGCACCTACCTATATGTACCTAGTTATCAGATCCTCTTTACGCAACTGTTAAATAGGTAGTAATTACCCCATCA
Source organism: Dendroctonus ponderosae (assembly GCF_020466585.1). Taxonomy (NCBI): domain Eukaryota; kingdom Metazoa; phylum Arthropoda; class Insecta; order Coleoptera; family Curculionidae; genus Dendroctonus; species Dendroctonus ponderosae. The sequence goes on along the minus strand of NW_026018165.1, from coordinate 8,258,536 downwards.
GCATCATAATTTGCCTAAATAAATGTTAAATAGGTTCTTGTTAAACAGTGCTCATTAGCTGATACCAAAAATGATTCAAAAAGGAAATGTTAATAAAATTATTGTGTGATAATAATTATCACCTACGCCCTCATGTGGACGAAATAACAATTAATTTTACATTGGGAATTACGTAATTTGGGTTCACAATCCATTAGCAGCTTACTACTAGCGATTAAAGTAAAAATAATGGAAAATTATTCAACTAAATAACTTATTTAGCAATGGTTAATTTGTAAAATGGAAGTCATGAGTTGTAACTATGGCATGATGCGTCATGCCTATTTCTACGTAATACTGAGAAAGACAACACTCGATTTAATATGTTTAGTCGAAGCAAAGCAGTCATCGGTTTGTTTTTGTTTTCGCATAAAACATAATGCAGTTCAGTTAATACAGCTGATAACATAAAAGCAGAAGCTTAATGGGAAATAGCCGGGAATGGAGCCCTACAAAAGCTATCCAATTATCTAGGGAATGTTGAAGACGTAAGAATAAATGCTGTTTCGAGTCTTCAAAAATTTCGGCGATCAAAAATAGGCTGTTCACACAGATGCGGTTGGAAATAAGTTTGCTTAGCTTTAACAAACACAACAAAAAATAGCTTTAAAAAGGTGATAAAGAAAACAGAAAATGAGATGGAGAAAGGAGAACATTGGAAAAACATGGCAAAGATTCAGATGAATGACTAGAGCACAGATTGTTTTCAATGAAAAACAGCAAATTTACATAAGTGTATCAACACTGATAAGCATATGTAATATAAGCACTCAGCTCTTGGTTCATAAAATTCACTAAATATATTTCAGCAATTGATTCAATTTGGAAACAATAATAATTCCGAATGTGCTTCGACATAATTTCTTGCAGGTAGAATACAAATCTTCAATGGAAGGTCACAAAACAAAGAGCGCCAAGTCAATTCAACAATGACCCAATTGTCTGTTTAAATAACAACTTGCTGGCCATTTGCGCTACCAAGATGACCTCATGGTTTTGCAAATTTATTAAACCGGGAATAATTTATGATACATGCGTGGAATATTATTCTCATTTCCACTGCCTCGAATATTTCATTCACTCGAGGCCTACCTAACCAACTAATCTTTCTGTTGAGTTTTATTATCATGTTATAATAGGTATTCAGGTTTAGAGAAAAATTGGAACAATTGTTAGTTTTTTTTCATATTATCCTGTTAGAGCTTTGACCTCACACACACACACACGCAATACACTTAAATTATCCAAATTGCGGGTGGGAGCAAACATGCATAATTTTCTCAAGATGTAAGGAAGCTACGCAAGTACCTAAATATGTGAGCCGCATTTCACATTCTGAACAGACGTTCTAAACCGCCAAATTATTAATACTTTCTGGAATTTAACAATTTTTGTCGAAGTCTAAATGAAAGCATCTAATACCATGCAGTTTTTAGGTTTTTGCAGCTTGCAAAAAATATTACTTTTATTCAATTTCACATTGAATGCAAGTCAACTACTTTAATGGATATAATTTCTGTTTGTCACGAGCAACAACAAGGAAGTTAGAAATACTCACAGCAACCAGTAATTACTGTAATTGCTATGATTATACTAATATATAAAGCTTTCCATGCATATTTCTATTATGAATAATAATGAACTAAAATACATTTCACTCTGTTGGGGTGGGTATTTTTATGATACAAGTACACAATATGTTCCACATGAAGAGCAAGAAGTAAACGAAAATAATTGAAAGCTAAGTGTAATTAAATTAAGAAAGAGCAACATTTGTTGTAAGAAGTGTGTTACGTTTCGAAATATTTAAATTTGATTCAGATTGTAGAACGGTGATAAAGGAATATTTTCTGTTGTAAAAGACTCTCCTGAATGCCAGTCAGAATTGTAGGGGTATACTTCCAGCAATGAAAGAAGATTCAGAAATGCGAAATTCAGAAAATTCACTATTCGAGAAAACTTTGTATCATTTACAGAACAGAAAGAATTTTTTATTTTGCTTTTAAGCTATTAAGCTTTTAATTAATTATTTTACTTTTATTAAAGTAAACTTGCAACTGAACTTAAAAAATATATAATTGCTCTTCCCTTTCCTCTCACATCGTGCGCTTCTGGCGAGACCAAAAGGCCGTTTTTTACCACTTGGCGTCTACGGTGAAACAAAGAGGGCTTGTATAGTGTTCACAAAACCCTTTGTAAACATACATAAATTATTATACATGTTAAAAGTAAACATACAAATTCGAATGTTGACGTTGTCTTGAGCCTCGTTTGGTTCTTAACGGCACTAGGCGAATAATGAGGCGTTTTGTTTGTCAAAGAATTTTACGGGTTTTCCAGTGTGTCCACTCAAATTATAATAGTCTAAACATTAAAAAAAATAAATTGATATTTCAACACAGATCAAGTGAAAAAACTCATTTTAGGTCGTACGTTGCGTAGTTTTGCAGCTTTCTTTTCATTGAAACATGTAATTTGGTGATTCGTTGGTGAAACGAATGAAATACATTGTTTACAATTTTTTGGTATTTTTTATTGCGACCTTAAACTGGATAAAGACAGATTAAAGAGCCGACAAAGTCTGAAAAGAATAGAAGTTGTTAAAAGCGCTTCATTAATCTTAATGAGAAATGCATGGCACCAGAAAGTATTTTTATTTTCAAAATTATGTATTTTATCTTATCATCTAGGCCTGATCAAAAAGAAGCTAAATTAGATATTTTTCAATTTGTGCATTCTCAGAATCAAAACTAAGAAACGAAAGCTCTAATTTTATAAATTTTATTGTTTTCATGAACAAAGATTTTTTCGAGTGAAGGTGTAATCATTAGACTCAATAATTCTTGGAATTTAAGTTGTTTTTATAAAATATTAGTGTTTAGCTTGCTTTTGGGTTATTCAATTCAAAACTTCCAAATATTACTTATCTCTTCAACGACTAGTTTTGCAAAAATATTTACTGGCAAGAAGCTAACAGTCGAAAATAATTTATTAAAAACTTACCGAATGATGAAGGTGTTTATAACACAGGAGAAGTTAAATTAATACGGCTCAGAAATGTTAGCAAATTGATTTTTTACATGCATTTGGCGATTCGAGTTTAATTTCCAAAGTGACATTGTCTATCATTTTGATGAAAAATGTAAATAAAAATTAATTATGACAAGATTAATTAATAGCATCAGTCTCATTATCAAATAATGTATAATGCGTAAAGCAAGTATCACACAACATCACACAACCTTACAAAAGGAAAAAAAACGGATGTGAAAATATTCTCGTTTTAATTAGTTGTTGGAATTAGTTAAATAATTCCTCATAATCTTGAAGGTGTTATTAACAACTATTGGACACGATCAATATTTATCAGTTTAAAATTCACTTGGCGCTTTAGTTTAAATTCGATTTTCATATTTTTTTGGGTTATCATTTGATGGATCGACATGAATCAAGAAAAGAAATGTTAGTAAACCCGAAGCTTAAAATTCATATGCAGATATGTCGCATTGTGGGCTTTTACACTTTTTCCACAGGGTGTTCACAAATTTAGGTGAAAACAACCAATTCAAAATTTTGACAAAATTCATCTTGGCTTCTGATGAGATGAACATGACTACAAAAATTCGATAGAATGATCAAAAACGACTAACTTGTTGTGATGTGTTTTAAAATTATCAAGGTGTTATCAACTGCAATGAACGTTCAAATTAAAAATTATATGTTATTAATCAATTGAAAGACACAGAGTCATATTTTCCACTGCTCTGCAAAAGTAAGAAATAATCCTGTAACTAAGCCTGATCTTGCCTTAAATGCACAGCGAAAATAGAGTTTTGCCTTATCCTGTATAGGAACAGTATTCAATAGACTGATTTTTAAACGGTCTCCAATACCCCTTTGTATTACCTTTAACTTTGCAATTAATGAATTATTCCAAATTTACAGACTGTATTAATTTTGCAAAGAACCCACACAATTAAGAATATAAACGTAAAAGCCTGGGACATAGTAAATAAATCACCTTGCTCTAGTTTTCTAGGCATAAAGAATAATCTAATATGGGTATAAAAATAGACATCAGATACTAAAAACGTAAATCGCTTTTAGTGAAAATGAGGTTATTTACTTGTTTTCGATTTAGGTCGACAACCCTTACTATCTGATTAATACACATCAGAATACAGTTTATCCTTCGCTAATGCTAGCAATACAGATTAATGTTAATAAACATGTAGTTTGTAGTAGTGATTTTGGGGAACACATTCTAAATAGATAATTAAACAAGGGAACAACTGAATACTGATAAAAAATGATTTCAGATAAGGAAGGAAAAGAATACATTCATAGAGGATGCTTGGCTGGACCAGCAGTTGGTTGCCAAGCAGTTGCCAAAACTGTTGGATGGGTATCGGACCAGAGCAGCAATAGTCCCGATAGTCTCAGCGATATGAACTGTGAGACTTGTTCCACCGACAAATGTAACTCAGCCTCCACGCTTGCCGGATTTACACTCTTTGGAGTATTGATGGCTACTTTGGCTTTTCTGTTTTAAGTTGAGAAAACCCATTGAGAATTTCAATGAAAAAACATCTACAACTCAATATTCAACGTCACCCAGGTCATTTCGATAATTAAAAAAGTTCATTTGTTTATTTTTGCTAGTCTTGTTTTTCAATTTTTAATATAAGTTGTTACAGCTTCCAAAATCATTGTTTTTAGGCCCCTAAAGTAAGAAAGTTTAAATTTTAGGTACATTTTTGCTGTGATTTTTCAATATGTATGTTAGTTTCTTCATTGTGCTTTTTTTAAATTCTAGTTTTTATACGTTTACAGTTTTTCTTTAATTTGTTTTGTATTTTTAGCGCACAATATATTGTAAGCCTATATGTATTTTATAAGGCCAATCCTACTCTGCATACATAGTAGGGCATTTAAACGTAACTTCCTGCATTACTATTTTTGAAAAATCTCAAAAGTAGGTTGGCCATTTAAAATATTTTCCATATTTACGGTAAGAAGAAGTACTAATATACCTGTAGCGCTAGACTGTAGTATTTAGAAGTGCCCTAATGTATAATATTGATGTCATACCATATATCTATAATATTTATCGCCTGTTTTCCATAAGCTATTAGCTGTTAAACTCCATTAAATGGAATATTTCATAGTTTAAACCTCAAAGACCAAAATGTATCCTATATTTTTATATTAAGTATTTCCCAATCAATCAAGTTGATTTACCTCTGTACTATAATATTTGATATTGATATGGCTGGAACTTTTTATATGTCTATATGCTGTTTTCAGTCGAATTATATTCATATTTTCGGCTTCTTCGAATTAATTCTCCAAAATGTCAACTGTTTTCTCTGTTTATGCAGTAAATGTCTCAATTTATATACTTTGTATAGTTTTTAAGTTACTCTCTATTTTTGTATACATACAATATTTTTTTTATATACTAGCTTGATTAACCACCTGTGGATTGCAGGTCATTTTTTTGTTTTATAAAGTTTATTAATAAATTTTTCTTTGCTAAATACACATTTTGTATTATTACTGTTAGTAAAGTCGTCCACTTAGTTTGCAACATAATTACAAATTTCTTTAGATTTTGAATTGAAATTGCTCTCTGCGTTGGATTTGGAAGTTTAGAAAATCCCATTCAAAATGTGTTGTATTAACTTTATGCAATCTTAAACCGATGTAAATTTAATGAAAGTTGCACATAACTTTCGAGAGGAGTATTTGATTATTGCGTAGGCTACAGGATATACATTGTATTGTGTATAATCCTTTTAAAAGAAAGAATGATTGATCGATGAGGCATTAAGAGAACCTAAACGTATAATTTAGATATTCCTGGAGTTCTTTGGGTAAGGGAAGGAAGCTTATTATAGTAGTAAGGGATGGGAGATTCCAAACCCTCCACTGGAAATTATTAGTTAAATTATTTTTCTAATTTTAACTAATTATCTATTAATTTAATGTTACTAGTTCTAGCGACGCAGTTTCTTTTCCATAATGATATTCGCTGTTACGAAGAAGATTCCAAATTAAATTTTGTTGTAAATTTCGAAAAAAAACTTCTTCGAAAAAATGCTTCGGGAAAAAGTATAATTTTGCGCCACTGAAACTTTGTTCCTGCTTGCTATCCGCCTCAAGAGACCGTCACTACACGATATTATTCATATTATTGTGAATCAAACATGCGAACTACAGCTAAAATGAGTCCATATTAAAACTAGTAATTCTGATGAAAATTAAATGAAATTGAAAGAACTTTTGGGAATATAATAAAGCAATCACCAACAAAACATAATTTCTTTGCCGTATTTATTGCTTGAAAGTTTCGGTTTTGTGATTTATGGTAGAATTCCAAATGTCACTTACAAAAGCAAATTTTATTTCCCTGCTTTAACTGAACCAAAACAACAAGCTTAACTGCATATAATGGTTTTGAATAGTTTGAGAATAGCCGAATTTTCAAGTTTTAGTCAAAGCTAGAAACACACTGAAAATTAACAGCGTGGCCCGAAAATTGGTGGTCAAACTGCCAAGAAAATACTAATTTAAAAATAATATTAAATATGTGAAATAACATGTAGCAAAAAATGGTCGTGCGGGAATGGTTTTAGTCAAATAATTGTTTGTGTGCGTGTGTAGGGCTGTGTATCTCTTGGGACTGATGATTAAATTTATTGCTTTCTATTTTCTTATTTCGCGTTAAAAATGCTGCTCATAAGTTTTGAATTTAGGCAGGTATTTTTAGAGGTTCAAGTCAAGTTTGTTTTAGCAGTATTATGGAAGAGCTGAGTGTTTTTCTGTAAAATTGATCTTAGTTTCCTTCGTTCAAGAGGCAATTTCCAGCAAATTGCCCTTAAAAAACGAAATGAGAGGTTCTCGTTCTGATTGTTTTCAATGACTATGAAGCTCCAGCTTACTCCACCTAAACTGTGAGGCAATGGGTAGTTAGCGGAATATGAATTAATTAGAATTAATTTTAGTGTGTAGGTACTGTTTTGCGAAGTAAATTTTAATTCAGAAAACACAATTTTCTATGTAGATTTTGTTATTTAAATTTGGCACACGTGCTATATCAGATCAAATTTAATTTTTCCAGTTAAAAAACGGTAATTTTATTTAAAAAGACGAAGACGATTTTATTTAAAAAGACGAAAATAAATTTATGAGATGATGATGAGAGAGATTGAGAGAGAGAGAAATGTTTGTATTACCTATACATTATTTGTACAGTATGACATTTTTAAGGCAATTTATTTTCGAGTGCGGCGCGCTCCTTAAATAAAAGTTTGCTTGTTGCAAGTCTGTTTAGGTCCATTAAAATAATCCAATAAAATCTCAGAGCATCAAAATAAAATAAGCAAAAGAAGTAATGTTTTGGCAAGCCGAAAATATTGGATATTTTCGTATCTAAAATGCTGGTCAGCATTTAATAATCCGGCCCTGTATGTTCCCACTATTCTTTCGTTGGAAGTAGCAGGAGATATTTCAAGCTTTAAGCAACAGAAACAGCATTGCACTTGCAAACCGAAAAGCTGCTACTTAAAATCAAGCTTCTTTAACAAGTAAGGCAGGCTAGTAGCGTTAAAAAATCAACATGGGAAAAATAGTGTACTTTTTTGCGCTGGTTGCTTTAGCACAAGTGGGTAAGTCCGCAGCTTGTTTTTTTGTGTTTGTCAATCTGCTTTTAGGTCTTAGTCGCTTCAATTCGTGGAAATTAACTGTACTGTTTGCTATTGGCAATATGTTTTCGTTCTCATTTTGTTGTCATCACCGGCTATTTTTATTCTTGCTGCTAATACCTACGCATTCTGTTTCAAGGCGCGAGCAAATAGAAGACATGTAAATTCATTCAATTGTGAAAGAACACAGTTTGAATTGAAAGTCTGTAACCTTTAATTAGTTTGGTGAATGTTGGCAAAAATTAAGAAGCGCGAAATTTGGGTCATCCAGATAAACTAAAAAAAATCGCCAACGGCTAATACTCAATAAATTCGAGTTTGCTTCAGTTCCGACTTTCACTTAAAGCTTATTCGTGTTGTTTGGGCTATTTTTTCTGCTGCGAAATTCGGTTGATTTCTAATAATTGGCTTCGGTCTATACTTACCATAAACAACTGATGTTAAATTATTTGACTTCGACTTGAGGACATATTTGCACAGTTTTCAATGTAGAGGCGTTGAGTTGAGCATACCTAATGTTGTTTGTGTGTAATTGCTCATTTTTCCGTTCGATTTTTTGCGAGTTGTTATGAATTTTTTTAATGGTTATTTCCATCATCTTTAATTATTAGATTTTGGGCTCCTTTAAGCTTGATAAATAATAAAATACCGTTTAAATACATTCGCCGCAGTATTGTTTTTAAAGCGTGAAACACGCACATTGGTCAGTAATTGGTAAAACCTATTGTTAATTTTATTGATCGACTTGTCTTAGTTTTGATATTTAAATATGTATCGCGTAAGTATTTATTAATAATGTTGACGGCATCCTCAACCTTGGTTAGTAAGCTGACCTTTACGGTCCAAACGAATAAATGGAATATCACCTATCCATATAGCATGTTATGTTTATTTTATTAAAGATGCTAATTAATCGGCCAATAATAAAGCATTGGTCACTGATATTGATATAAAATGATGTTCCACTAAAGTGGGAAATTATAAATTACAAAAAAGCAGAGCAAAAAAATCAAAACAAATTTATAAAATTATCAAGCAAGGTTAAATTTGCAACGATCCAATTTACCGCCTAATTAGTTCATGTGAAAACATATGTTCATTATTATTAATAAACTATGTATGGGATAGTGATGATGAAATTGGATTTTGATACATCAAGTGATCTGGGATTTTCCTTTCATGTAGTATAATTTAAAAAACTGGTGCAAAAATCATCTAAATGCGTAACAAAATTTTTTTCAACGAAGTAAATTTAGTATCTACAAATAATTTTTTTTACTGTAACCTTATTTGGAATGTATGTCAAGAACCACAGACCCATATCTGTTCAACCATGGTGACCGTGGTACAATCAACCATATCACGAAACTAATGAAATCATTGCGATTGAGTTAATTTGTTTGAGCAACTAAGGATGTGAAATTCACACTTCAAGTACCTACTAAAGCTTATAAAGACTATAGTGGTGAACGTGCTTATCAAATTCCAGTAGCCACAATACAGCACCTGTAAACTGATGTCAACACTTACCTTAATATTCAAGTAGTCTAAAACATTATAGAGAAAACTATAAACATTTTGTCCAAAAATAGTTAAAAGACTTAAAATATAGATTTTTTTATATTGTTGAAAAACATTCAGATATCGATCTCGGTCGCTTGCAAACATTTTAAAGCAATCTAGAAAGTAAAAATGTGAACAGTTGCCACTCACGGATGCCCAAATCTCAATTTTTTGCTGAAGAACGCATCACAAAGCTTTAATGAAAAATACAGTAACTTAATTTTAGAGCAGAAAATAGATTAGATGTATATTTTAAGCCTTTATTGACTCAATTGACTGCAGCCATAAGTTCATGTGATGCAGTTGAAACAGTTTTTTTAGGTTCCAGGGAATTATCATTCAGTTAACATATTTATGGCACGGCTAATGAGTATTACTCATAGCTCATAGTTCTTTAACGTTTATCTAATTTAAATACCGCCACCACCGTGTTTATCATTCGTGATAATAATTGAAATTCGCAGCTATTTTCTCAACCTTGTGACTACCATAAGTACCATAGAAAATTCCATGCGGTTAAAACTGTTTTCAACATATAAATATTAAACAGTAAGTAATACTTCAACGTTAATTCAAACGACATACAAATATTACATGGATCTTAGATTCGTTGAATTATTTGAATGTCGTACCTATTTCTATTAACTAATCTAGATGATTTGAGATGAACTTTTCTGCTCAAAACACACATTTCTATATAATTTAATTCATATATATTTCCATTTAAATCGCAAACGGTCTCATATCCTGCTAATGTTTCGTTTATTTGATATAAATGGCGAACCCCCAAAAATGCTTTTACTACAATGTAGTTTTATTTTTATCGAAAACATCTTTGACCCAATTTCCGCTTATTTGCTCTCTATAAAAGCAGCCAAAAAGGCAACCATTCCACGAAATTTATACATTTTCCTGCTCATTTCAGACTTCTTGGCGTCCCAAGATATTGATTTTGTTGTTCATGTCTAGATTAAATTGCTTCAGTCAATTTATTTTCAGTCATTTTGTTCTAGTAGGAAAACATTTGATTTTGATCACTAAATCGATAGATTGTAATAGGACGATTAAAAATTCACATTTTTTGTCAGTGACTGTTTGATTGCTTCTTATTCCGAGTTAATATTTTTGCTCAATCTAATTCGCGTCCTTCACGGTATTTGAACAAATTTATTGCGAAATTAGTAACTTTCTTGTGTAGAGTTTTGTTCATTTTATTATTGTTCAACTTATGGCTTCATTTTTTAACTCCAAATTGTTAAATAATTAATCTAAAGCCAAGTCGGTTTTTATGAAAGTAATTGACAGACGTGTCTATATCTACCCATCTCTATGTATTTCGCTGCATTGACCGCAAGGTAATTTTTCATTGTTAATTTTAGTTTATTCTTTGGATTGCTGGAGCTGCCAAGGAAAAGATTGTGACGAAAAGACAGCATGGAAACAAGTGCCTGGTTGCGGAAAAGCCGTCAGCGCGAAAAATCAAGCCGGTGCTTGTTTAAAACAAGTTTACACTGGTAAGCGTAATTTTATAAATTAACTAGTTGTTAACTTGAGAATTGTGTAGGGAAAAACAAACGCAACACCGCATTGGAAAATTTATCAAATTTTATGAGCATGCGAGCTTTTATAACTCTAGGGCGAATTAATTGCTAGAATAATAAAAAATAATAAACAAACGATTCTAAAGGCAGATAAATGTTCATTATTAATGTAAACACCTTAGAGACAAAGTAAAAGGGGTGAATTCCTTGCATGTCTCAGTCAAACCAACAAACATGCCAGGAAACGACATATTTACATTTTATATTGTTGACCTCTTTGCTACATTGTTTAACAATTTATTTATAACTTCAGTTGTTTCAATTAAGAAATTATTTCAGAAAACACTATGGTTCCAACTTTTTGAAAGTTGCATTTTCGATTTTTAGTAGGAAACGTTACCAACAGCAATAAGGAAGTTTAGGTGTAGTATGTTAAAAAATATATATTGAATGAACAATCGTTCATACGTAATCTGGGTGTTTACCACACATTCTGGTATAGTTCACTTTAATCATTCCAATTCGTAGTTACTCTCAGCCATCTTTCTAAATACAAGAAAGTCACAATTTCCTGAAAAAAAATGGCTGTTAAAAGAAAGAGTTTAGCAAGATTGAAACGAAAAATGTTAATGTACAAGATACAGCATTTGCGACTATATTTGAGTTAATTGATTGAGTTGAGTTCTAAATGTTTCCTTCGTGAAATAAACATGAAATACTGAGTTGAAGCGAAGCGCGCAAACAAACACTACAGTAACATAAGACAGAAAAATTGAATATGAAATGTAATTCCATTAATTTTATTGATATGACGAAGGTGAAGAAATGACTAATAATATTTAGACAATCTTTAATGTTATATTGATTCATTGCTCATTTTATAATTTAAACATTTTTGTTTGCTCTAAGTCTATTGCTTACTAAAATTAAGACTGTTTACCAAAAGATCAAAAAATGTGAAGTTAAGTTTTTTCTAATTCCGATTTGTATTTTAGACACAATATCCAAGAAGGACATGACCAGAAGGAAATGTATTATTGCAGACAAAAGTGACGATGGAAAGCTCAGTTTTACTTGTAGCGATAATGATGGAAAGACCAGCGTTTGCGACGTTTGTAATGCAGATTATTGTAACTCTGCATCAGCAGTTAACTTTAACTTTGTAACCCTTTTGGGGGTTGTTGCAGTTTACCTCATTCCTAAATTTCTTTAAGAAATCAATTGGAAATACTTTACTGCAATATACCAATTCTAACTGTAGGAACTAATTTTAAATGTATATATTCTACTATTTGGATGTTGAAATGTTTAGACCTTAAAAAGCAGCAAAGTAAATTAGTAACTGCAACCAAATAAATAGAACGTGTTTATGGGAATAAAAGTAACAAAAAGTATTTGTGGTTGGTCTAGCAAACGTAAACTCATGCTATTAATGTAATGTTTGAAGTAGTGTTAGTTGATGTAATTATTTATTTCGTAAAATTTCTCACGTTTACAGGTATTCTCCCGATAGTAAATTTACTATGAGTAGTTTAAATTGAATGTACATTGTTGTTTTGATATTAGAATCGAAAAATAAATAAAATGTTCACAAAATTCTACTTATTGAACATACAATTCCGCTTATAAATAAAAGTGGCAAGTCAAACAATATTTGCACGGTTTTTCTAATGTGGCTGTTATGGTTCCATTATTAAGTCATACTTTGATGAATCTCGTAACGTTGAAACGAACTAAATTGAGACACTTACATTTCTATGAACACGCCACTAATTAGCTTTGTACTCAAGATTTTCGTGTTTGTGTTGATTTTGGAAGTTCGACTCTAGAACGTTATCAGCTCCTTTAATTAAATATTATACTTGCTATATTAGATAATACAGAAAATAATTTTCGAGCAACCATAAAGCAGCGCAACTATTATTACAAATATTTATCCGAATATAAAAGTAAATTAAATAAAACTTAAAAGTTTTCGTAAAAACCCCCGAGGTTTCAGTTCAACTCATCAGAGAGCAAAAAGAAATCATGTTAGAAAAAAGTCAAAACAGCCTTATTTATTAAACCGCTAATACCACCAAATGTGTTTGTTTATTTAAGTTCTTAACATCCTTGAAGTTTGAGGCAAATGTTTTAGCGGCCTAGAACCATTAATAAGATAATTTTCCTGTTAGAAGAAAATTCGGTTTTTGAACCGATTCAAAACATTTTCGTTTATTAATCATATTTCTATCAAAATGTTAATGTTGTCGAAGCTCCAATAACTTAGCAAAAAACGATCTCGGTATGTGAATCTTCTACAGATGGAACAAAGACAACAACATAAAATACTCCGTTCACCAACAGAACCAGGTTTGGAAACTCTAATGCTTCTTTAGAGGACATTGCAGATTTAAACACTTTATTAGGAAACCCAAATGTATGTTTTAGTCCTCAAACTATTTCAACCAGTGCTGAAAGAGAAAAGGTAAGCTTAATCGTAATTTATTTAATAGAGCAATTGTGTTGACTGGCCTATTGTGTATCAGAACTGTTCTAATCTCAAACAGTTATTGTCGAGGATAACTTGAGGGTTGATTTCCGTCATTTATGTCTATTGAATTGTAGTTTAAAAATTAAAAAATCAATGGCACATTTTCCGAAATATAGCTCATTGTCAACCAATTTATTCTTAATGTCTCCTAGGATGTTTTTTTTTTGTTATTTGACCCTCCCTGAAGACATAAATTTATCGATGTCACATTTGAAAACAAGGGGTGAATAATCCCATTTCGCAGTAGCACGAACATGACTCCTAACGGCATTTCGAAGGATCATAAAGGCCCTATTCCAGCCGAACACACCCTTAAATGTTCCTTCATTACTCTGATGGACTATTTAATATGGTTCATCGCCCAGCCCCTGCCTGTATTGAATTAGACACTACAGGGTGTTTAGCTTGCTAACAAACGACAAAGTTTGCAAATACTGTCAGTATACTATTCGCTTTAAAATACGTTCAGGTGTAGTTTGATGAGTTCCCAATATAACCGAGCAGATGTTGTTTTCATAGGTCTTAGGTGGGCGTTCATAGCAAGTAATTAGATTTTTTTCAGTAATTATAACGTTCGTTTGATGCTCGATGAAAGTAGTTTATCATCATTGTGAAAATGAGAGTTGGCCACTTTCGCTGGCAAATTAAAATTTGGGTTCAAGTGGGCTTAGTCGAGACGTAGAATTCAAGAATTTGTATCAATACAGAGCAAATTATCTTATGGGAACTAAATGAGCACCAAATTACTAATTGCCGATATTTTGCTATACATTTTGCAACAACTCAATGTGATTTATGGTGTTCTTAAGCTGGATTTAAGTTACTGAGTTACTTTATTTCACTCAGTACTCACACCAGCAAATTGAAGATAGTGATTCAATTCATTCGTTCTAACTCTTAGTCCTCTCTTCGTCGTTCTAACTCTTAGAAAGTTTTAATATAAATTGCAATAATTTTCAGATTGTTGCCAGTCAAGAAATACTAGAATGCTGGTAACATAACTCTAAGCCACCACCAATTTTTCAATCTGCTCAGAAATCGTTGTTTTCTATTTTTAAATTACTTAAAAGCAATATAACAAAAGTGTAACTTTGCGAAATATTTCAGTTAGGTAGTAATAAAAATTGTCTATTTACTTACATCAGGAACTTTAATTATTTATTTTTATTTTATTTAAATCAAGACCGCATCACAGCTCGATTTCATTTGAATAGTTAATAGTAAACAAGTATTGGCAATACAATGGTAATATATGCCAATAGATTTTACACAACAACAATTATCTGATTGAAATAGAGAAACAATCATGTGTTTCTCATATTCCTGTGATTTTACGACTGTTTACCTCAAGGCATATACGCAAATTGAAGGCAGGTAAACGGATAAGCTCTATGAATAACCAAGTTAGCAACATATAAAAACTATACAATTTGTGAATCATCGCACACAAATTATTTATGACCATTGTAGTTTAGAAAGAATGGATCAACAAAGCATGTTTTAGTAATCTATCGTTCTAATATTGAATTAATATTGTCATTTGACTAAAATTGCATTCAACTCATTTTTCAAATACTTTTGAACATTTAATGTAAACATTATTCCTGGTCATTTATTTCAATATCACAATTTATTCATTTTTATTAAAATGGGTTTCGGTGTTTTTCCACCATCCTCAGTTTGTCTAAAACAACCAATTGTTAAAATATGTTGTCCATTACTGTCCATGACTCAAACCCAGGAATATTGTTTATATTAAAATTGAAATACAGTCAGGAAAACTTACATGATACTTTTGAACTTTTGCATTGAATGCATGTATTTGTTTAAAAAGCATCTTCTCATAAAAATATCCACACAATGAATTAATTTTAACCAATAATACTAAATAAATCAAAAGCAACATTTTTCGGAACTATTTTTTTTTATTTCTGTTCCGCCTGTTACTCGCCTGCTTTTTTCAATTTCCTTCCTTAAATATATATCAATTCATGAAATGTCACTTTTGCTTGTCTTCGCACTGTAAATACATTATAATTCAAAAGAAATCTGTTGCTTCTTATTACTAAATTTAATGTTTCTAATCGATTTTGTTTTCATAAAAAAATCGATAAATGTTCTTGAATTTATATAGACGCTTGCAATGTACTTAGATTAATTGAAATCAAATTGGGCTAAAATAGATCTTTTCAATAATTTCCGCGAAAAGAACTCAATATTTTTCGGAGGAATTTGGAACAATCTAAATAGTTTGGCAAAAAAAATTCTATCATATTACACGGTTACAAAGTACTTTGATTTAGCTGCAACAACAAAAACTACAACCAATGCCACACGTTAGCTATTGGATTACCTTGTACATGATTTTAGTAAAGCACATAGCATTTTTTTTCCTGTTGAATATATGAACGATTATGTAAATTTACAATTTCATAAGCTTAGTCATAAAAAACATTTTTCTACAATGAAAAAGAGATATTCGTATTGTCTTACGTGTTGATAAAGTGGTGGGAGCCAGCTGCAACTCCGATCAAAAAGCTCAGGAGAAAATCGAATAATTTGTTGCGTCCGCTGACGGTTACCAGTTGGGGTTAAAAGTTTTATAGGAGTTACCAGTAGGGTTCAGCAGTTGATTTTTTAATATTTTATTTCATACCATTAGTGCAGTGACAATGAAGAATCAAGGATTTGCTTTGGCCATCTTTGGAACACTTTTCTTTTTAATCGATACAGGTGAGCAATTAGAATCCATATTTAAATGTCAAATTATTCAAATAAAATACCTTTATATCTTTAGAAGTTACTTTTGGAATAAACAACATATCATTTAAATTGTTTGAGATTTTAAACTGTCGCATTCTTCGCAGCAGTCATTTTTGCAGTGCTTGTTATTTGTTATGCTTATTCTAATTAATGTTTTCTCATTTATATTTTTATTTCTTTTGCAGCAATGTCTTACTTTTTAAAAGGATTAAAATTGGGAATTTTATCTAATAGATTTTTTTCAATAACAGTGTTTTTTATGTAAAATTCTACTTTAAATGTCTTTCAGATATTGCTAAATAAATTGATCTCAGTCTGCTCAAACATGGTATTGTTCTAAGCACTGCATTTCTATTCAAAACACTATTTTTAAGTAGTAATTGTTATTTCTTTGAATAATTTGGTCGTCTAGATCATTTACTATTACATTGGCTAAGACTAAAAAATACGATATTTTTGAACCGACAATTTTTTAGACAAGAAAATGAGCACACAAGTTAAATAAATTCCTTGCGCTCAGAAAATGTTTTTTGACTTTTTTATTATCTTTTAAAAACACTAACTTTTACTAAAAACACTAAGTTTCGTAAGTTAAAATGCTAATAATAGCAATACGCTACTACTACTTATCAAGCCGTAGTCAATTAAAATAGTATTTGAATTGAAAATAAACCGATTTTCATTGAAGGATTTCCTGCAAATACTGTTTAGTCATTTATAAAAAGTCTTGGCGCTCTTCGAATTGGGCTTTTTTGTGATGATTCAATGTCAGCTTATAATTAAACGAAAAAAATATCACAGTTGCAAGCAATATTTCCAATATCCGAAAAAATAGTGAAGAAAACGTTTTAGAATGTACCTATTGTAAAACGTTCCATCTTACTCACGACTAATTGCTTTACCATTGTGAATTCAAAGGCAAGAGTGGGCGGTTTTCGGCCATTTAAAATAATTAATTCCATTAAAACTCATCCTGGCCTGCAGCTAATTGTCGCAATGACAAATAAATAGGAAAATAAGCAGTTGTATAGGTAACATCTGTCTTTACTTTGGGCGTTTCCCAACTCCGAAACGCGTATATAAACGCGTTATATTTTCAGAAAATTTTAACTTTTAGAACAGGAAACAAACTGAAAATAGCAGGTAATGTGTATTATGGGATCAAATTGTTTTATTTTCCCAAATCGTGGAACAAAGCGGAAATAAAATAAGCAAAAACAATTATAATTATACTTTTCTCTTTATGATTGACTCTTTATAAAGACGAGAAAGTTGAGTTCTTGATCTACATTTTTTTTTGCAAATGTTTCATATTAAAAAACGTGAAATGATTTGAGTTCTGGTTTTTAACTTCACTCGGGTGCGTAGCGAGTGTTTAAAACGAAAGAAGAACACGCAATTTCAAAATGAATTATAGGAATTCGAAACAAGCAACCAATAAAAATAAATTATATCTATTGTAAACTAGAAATAAAGTATTTTTTTATCTCTAGGCTTCGCTATTCAATGTTGGAAATGTACATCTCAAACAGATGCCACATGTAGGGATTACTTTAACACCACCAGAATTCTCCTAAACCAAAGACACATGGATGCGTATTCTTATGGAAATCTTCAACCGGCAAGAACTGATCCTCATTTGTCGCCTTGCGATGGGATGCATACGTCTACTTTTGGGCAATTCAAAAATGTGTGCTTGAAACGAGTTATTTCAAGTAAGATCTTTTTTCTTTTCGTAACGTAACGTTTTGCTTTTCTCATTGATTTATTGATGCATGCTAATTTTATGTGCACTTTTCTTTATTTAAAGTTTCACAATTTTTTTATTGTTTATTCTTAGCGCCAAATGGTCTCCATGAAGTCCATCGAGAATGTAGAATGGTGCACAAAGATTTGAGAGTTGGAGATTGTCCAGATGAGATTTTAAACAATCGTCCTAGAGATATGGAATATTGCGGAACTTGTGAATATGATGGATGCAATTCAGCAACTACACACAGTATAGCGTTTTTCGGATTATTACCGGCATTGTTACTTTTGCTTGAAAAATAAATCTGCAGCTGGTAAAGTGATCAAAAATATAGTACATAATAAAACAAAAATTTATTTGATATAAAAATTTGGAGAGATGGTTAAATAAGAGTTGTGTTATTTTTTTCAGTTTATTTTATGTAAATATTATGGTTTGTACAAATAGTGTAATTAGTTTCCTAATTAACGTAGAACATTTAATTTTCTCATACAGTCTTGCCTTAACTAATCTATTTCATTCGAGATCTACTTCAATGTCGATCTTGTAAGTCAACGTGCAAACAATGTTGCGTCAAGTGTGAAATTCGAATCCAATTTTCTTCACTTTTAGCATTGAACTATTTGCTTTTTTCCTTTTAATTTATTTACTAATTGATGTAGTTTTTATTTTAACCAAAGATGTGTCCTTACTGATCTAGTTAGATTTTCTCAACAGTGGTGTTTATAAAATGAAAACGAATTTTTTTGTAATTGAAAAATAAATATGAATAACTGAGATAATTGTTTTTTTGTCTATTAGTTAATCGGGACATACTGAATGATTCAGAAAATAAAATTTTAATTTTCCTGTCTATTTTTCAATGGGAATGACTAATGGTCATTAAGTCCAATTGAGTAGATTGCCTAGAATAATTCACCGGAGATAATGTCTAAAAAACTGATTTGATTAAGTTAGACGCGCCAGCATGTCTGCAGTTTATGTATGCACGTTTTCAAACAGGGTGATGCCCGCATATAGAAAAACTAGAAGTAGGGAATTGAATATAAATTAATTTTTCGGTGTGAAAATACTAGACATTAACAGCCTGAGAAAAGGTTAATTTACTACTATCTACTAATCAGAGGCGCAGAGGTCAGGACTGAATAAAGATGCTAAAAAAAAGGTAATGTGCTTCTTTATTTTATATAACCTAGAGAAGAACTTGCATTCCAATTGTGTGTTTTAATCGCGCATATGTTGTGCAATGTAATTTAATTTCTATATACAGTTATATAATACAAATAGCGATGTGCGTCTTCAAACGTCTGATATAAACTTAAATTTGGGCACTTTTTGCACCTAATTTAAATAAAGATCGATATTGGCAGTGACTCAATTAAATTCATGGCAAAAAGCTTTTGATGTAAAATTTCGCTTCTCAAACTGTTTTCTTTCCTGAAAGCCATCCATCAGCGTTATAATTTTGCTAGTGCAAAATAACAAACAATTCAAACAATTTAAGAGCTCCAAAAGTTGGATGAAACCTGGTAAAAAAAATTAGCGAGCTTTTAAATTTTCAAATGTTTTCAAAAATCTAGCCGTCTCACACTGTCGAAGTTGGACAAATACATATTTTTTAATTACAGTGTAACCAGTTTTAGTTCTAATTAAAATTTTATGACAACTTTCCTTTTTAATTTGTCCTGCAATGTAGGTATAGAAGCTTATTCTAGTTAAATCTCAATCTCTCTTATCATTTAACGAATTTGACTATTTTATATTTGAAATGGTATGGAAATAAGTTTCGAGTAATATCAATATTGTTTATTGCTTTGTTATGCAGTTTTGGCCCAAAAACCTTGACCAAATGGTGGCATATACTTTGTCATTCGCCACTTATGCAGACCATTTTAGCTTTTTTTTGTTAAATATATAACATCTAATATAATTAGTATCGTTATTAATTTACAAATATTTATTTGACATTTTTGAACATAAATATAAAACAAATGAACACGCTTTTTTATTTAATTTTGTCCAGTGTACAAAAGATATAAAAGAGTAACTCAGTTTACTCAGTAAATAAACGGCATATTAATAATAAAATGAAAAGAGAAATAGATTTTTAATTGGAATTTTTCATACTATTTTGTTCAGCATTAAATTACAATGAAGGAAATTAGAATCTTGATCTTAACCCCGATTTTTAATAAACCATCTAAAATTAAGTTAAACAGAGTAAACCGCAGTTATGTATATATTATGAATATATCGTCAATAATCGCTAATTATCGGGAACAAATGTGAACTGTTTTGAACTAGTGAAAATTTCTTGAACACGGTAATTGCCTTTGAATGGCATTAAAATTAAAGTTTTCAAATAAGTATGAATTTTTTTGTGATTTATGTCGTTTGACAAATTTTAGTTAAGCGCTTTGAATAAGACATAAGCAATAAAAAAATTATTTAAAAAGTATTTCACGTTTTTTCAAGTTTTCTCAAAGTTGTAGTTATACAAACACCAGTAATTAAAAAAGTGTAACTTAAAAACATTCAACAGTTTCATTTTGCTGATTTTTTACTAAACTGATCTGTTATCCAATCAATTATTTTTTTCAAACCATTCGTACTCAAAATGACATTTACAAAAGCAAAATATTGATTTCTTTTTGCAATGTAAAAAACTTAATAATAAATAAATTTGAAATCTACCGTATAAATGGATAACGAAAATAGATATACACAGTAATCTAGCAAGACGGTAAAAATTTTACTTTACACATTGTATTTTCTAACGTAAACTGGCAATATTTATATTTGTGTTCCGTCTAAAATTCATTGAACGAACAAAAGAAATCTGTTTTTTATCGTTTTGATTTTATTTGCATCTTTACAGTTCAAATAATTTGTATAACATCGATGCGTTCACATTTGCAAAAGGTTTGAAAAAATATCGTTTATTATAATCCTGTGAAACAAGTCACTCTTTACAATATTTGCTGTCAATAGTTAATTATACAGAATGATTTACGAGTCCTGTTCATTATGATGAAACATGCCAATTACTGAAAAATTAGATGATTCAACTTCTAAGCAGAAAAAATGTAGATGCAGTGATCAAGAAATATGTTTCAGTGATGCAAGTCTTGATCAAGTAAATTGCAAATCACTACAAAATTACGCCCGAACGAAAAAACTCTCCGGATTACATTGCAGCAAAAAACTAATTTCTGCCGATTTTTTAAGAGACAAACGAAACATATGTTAACATTATGAAATTAAAGGAGCTCTAATTTTTGTCCGCTTGGCGCCCCCCTTTGGTATTTTTCATTTTAAAGGTAAATCAACAAATGAATCATTTCAGATTGACTTAAATATGGGAATAATTTTTAAATTTAAAGTAATATTCTGTCTTGTATACTTAGCAAGTCTATACCGGGTGTCAATTTGAAAACTTCCCACCAATGCATTTCTTGCAGTTAAAAATATGAAAAATTGGAGAAACGCCAATTTTATTTGTAAGGAGAACACAATTAAATAATTGATTTCTGATTTATTGATTATTTTACTTCGAGAAAAATGACTTTTTATCTGCGGAAGAGAAATTTCTACAATAAAACCCATGCGATCTACTTACGCAAGATCTTATAAGTTTTTCAAAATGTTGTCTATTTTCCTGCAACAGTAATAAAGTCTATTTTCGGACTCTCCCTAACATTCGGAAAACTTCACCGGAAATTGATCGGTATTCTGTCGGAAATTGATCGGTGTCTGCAGCAATTCGCTTTTTAAGATTATCAATATCAGCAGGTTGTGTTTATTTTGTATTATTTTCTTCCGGCCCGGCAGTGATTTAACCAGAGATTATCGGATAGACGGATTGTCAGGAAGAGACCAATTGAATGTCCTCCAAGATCTCCGGATTTAACATCCTTAGACTTCTTTCTTTGGGGACATCTTAAATACATTGTTTATAAAACACAACCCTCTGACTGATGATCTTAAAAGTTTTCCGAAATGTTAGGGAGAAATTAGACTTTATTATTGCTTACAGGAAAATGGACATTTTGAACCACTTATGAAAAAATCTTCCCTCCGCAAATAAAAAATTGTCTTTCTCGCAGTTAAATAATCAATAAATAAGAAATCAATTCTTTAAACTAGATTCTATTCTTGTTACTCAACGATTTTAATAGGCGTCGGTAACTCAATGAATCTTCAGGAGTTGGCGCAGTGATGCCGAAATGGCTTAGTAACACAGTAACTCACCGGTGCAATAGCGTTGCAGTGACCAATTTGGGAAAACATTACTAATAGAGATTGTAGTGATCTTTTTTGTTTGTGTCTTTAAAAATTTTATGACATGAAAAATTCTGTTGCGAGAAACATTTGCATCGCGTTTTTTCGAAAAAAAAAATTGTCAAAAACGAAAATTATTCTACAAGTTCCTTCAACCTTCAAACATTCATTCAAAACACAAAATTTTGCGCGCTTCTTAAATGTCGATTTGAAAATGAAAGCTTTTACGCAACTGCAGACCCTTCAATAAAAAAATTTCAACTTCCAAAGTAAACCCAGTAGAAACTTGAAGGATTGGACATTCTGTAGAAAACGTTTTTTGTTAATGAAATTTTGGTAAAAAGTTGCACCTAAATGTCTGATATTCAAATTTCGTGTGACTTCTTGTGACAAATTTATCAGAATTTACGCACACGCGTTGTTCTAACAGAATCGAATTATCAATTCTCTATTCAGTGATATAAAAACGAACTCTGTGGCGGCTCAAATGGTTCTTAGCAACGTCATGTTTCACACAGTCGATGTCGCAATTGAGAAAAAAATAGGCAAAACTCAAACTATTGACTCTTTTGATAAAAAAAACATAAAGCTTGATGTAAAAATGCAAAGCGGCCTAACATATCAAAATTTGAATATCATCTACCAAAGAAAAGCTCAATGGTTATCAAAACCACGCTACGAGTCAGTTGATGAATATAGGACTAAAAGCACAGCTTAAATATCATATATATATATATATGATATATAAGCTGTGCTAAAAGTTCTACATGTACCTACGTGGCAACCAGGGGCAAAGTCCTAATGCTAAGCTTACCGAAGGATGCGTAGGGCCACCTGGAAAAAAAGATGAAAGTGTGTTTAGTACAGCCGGAAATCTGTCTAAAGTCAGACTTTTGAAATCAGGACAGCAAAGAGAGAAAAATATAAATAATCCATTAAACTTCAGTTGCTTGTCGGAAAGCTACATTCAGTACAAGCTAAATAGATTATATTTAGATAGATTTATAGATTAGAGATCATTCTTACCAGCTTTCTGCAAGCTGGGGCACCCTCCTTCATTTTCTCCCCAATAATCCTCAAGGAGTTAACGACAGTTTCACAAACTACCGCACTTGTCGTAAGGTCCACAATGATTCTATATTTCCCATCTAAGAACGCGATTCACACGACACAAATTTGTTTCTCTGTCGATAGTAAACTGAACATTAAAAAGGTGTATCCTTTTCAGGAAAAAATACACCGAACTACAAAATAAACATGATTTGATCATATAATTGTTCGCCCTTTCGATTATTCATGCTTTACTTGGTTCGGTTTCAGTTTGTTTATTGTTGACATTTTTGTAGAAAGTGCCTGTTCGTACTGCAATATTTCCAAAAGCAGATTTCACGTTTCCCCTTAACGAAAGTGCAACAGTTAACAGCTAAAAGCGCCGGTTTTTTACTAATTTAACTTTGAATTTAGAGCCATTTATGTTTGTCGGAATTTCATTCATCTGCCAGTGCACAACGCCAAAACTAAAATTAATAACTGAATACATTTTGTGTTTCTAAAAATATTGACTAATTCAATCATAATCATTTGTAGATACTACAAGGAGATCCAATGCAATAATTTTTGTCTAAACACTAACCTGGAAAACAAACTCTCAATGCAGGCAAGTTTAATTGTTTCTGCAACTTTTAAACGCGATTATTCGGAAATCTCTGGACAAAAAGCAACAAAGAATTAACTAATGTAAAGATAATTGAACGCCCTTTAAAACGATGTGCCACTAGAGGGTTGAAACAAAATGATGATCAGACGTATTTTCGATTTTTCATATTTTTAACTGGAAGAAAGATATTAAGGCTGGGAGGTTTTCAAATTGGCACCCGGTACAATAAACCGATTTATACTGCAGATAATCGCTATAATGACGGATTTCGTATCTAAATTTAAAAAAATGTGTTTTTGCAAAGCAATTTCTCTGATTTCAGAAAGGTTTCATTAACCCCCAGGAAGTCACGACTTTTAAGGAAATTATCCAGATTTAAATGCAAAGTATATTTAACCACTAAAATAATGTAACTTCAGGACGATAAACAGTTTTACATATTGAGCTTTCAGTTTTTTTATATTTTTTAAAACCATAAAATCTGGGTGAATATTCAACTGAGGACATTTTCACCTACAAATCCACAGTAACATCCTCTTATGGTGCTATCGTTGATGGTATCTAATTTATAAATTATTATTTGGCAACACAACGTTATTATTAAATTCACAGTCAGGACGCCGAAAACAATGCATCAATTAAATTTTAAGCGATTATTTAATTTCGCACATCCCAAAAGAATCCACCTAAACCACTTTTCTACCTTCTTGGGCAACCTAATTGGTCGGTCGGGCCATATTCAATGTCCCATTGACATTGAAAACATAGAGAAACCCTTAAACGTTTTTATTATTAATATGTTATGCTGTGTCAAGGTAGAGTAATTAATTATACACATAGGTGTACATGTTGGAGTATCGCATTTATGTAACTATTAAGTGTGACTTTTTTAAATGAATCGAAGTGTGAAGAAGAAGAAATTATTCAATATAGTTAAATATATTTTGAAGTGTGAAAACCTAGGGAATAAATTAATGTGTTTTTTGAACTACATATTAGCTTTTTACTCGATGGTTAATCAAAATTAACCTTGATTTTTAATGCAATATCTTTGCAACGTTGAGCCTAAAAAGTAGTCGATGTTTGCCAAGTTAGATATATAGATATACTTTGGACTATTCCAAATGAACTATCCTTGAAGATCTGATTAAAATGTTTGAAAATCGAGCACTTAATGAGTTTATTTAAGAGCAATACGAAAAACTTAATTTGACCAATCCATGATTAATTATTGTGCCTGGCAGCAGGCTTCAATGAGTAAAAATTCCAGTTTTATACATATCTTCAGCCATCTTTTCTAAACAAATACCAATGTAACTAATAACCAGACGGGTAACAATAAACATAATTCTATACTTAAACAAAAATGTGAGATTCGAGAGGTGGGAGTTGGTGGTTCCAACCATCCAACCAAGCCAAGATTCGCCAAGGTAAAACCATCAACCAAGTAACTACCTACCAACCATAGGAGCCAAGATCGAACTGAGCAAATAAACCATGACATCATTCTTTCCTTGTCCACCGTGGTAGAGCTTTCAGTAAGCGCGGTGTGTTACGCAAAAGGTGTTTACAACTCTTTGGACATTTAACAGTATTAACACACTCTACGAGTTCGAATTCAATGTGGTATATTGACCGATTTTAAGTTTACTGCGCCGTTTTCGATTAGAAGTTATTTCATTAAAGACACTATGTTGAAATTTACAGTTGGTGCTCTCGTAGTTTTAGGATTTAGCTTATATAAGGGTAAGTTAAATTGAAACTAATTATTAATCTAAATTAAGAGCAAAAAGTACACCTATCATTTTCAGAAGGAAAAACAACTTAATTATTAAAGTTTCACATTTATTGGAAATTTAATTAGAAATGCACATCCGCTCCCAGAGTGGGTTAAGTCATTTTTTTAGTGGTTGTCTTCAGAATTCAAAAGCAGCTAACAAATTTAATTAGTTGTTTTAGAAAACCACAATAAAAGTCTGGTGCGCACCAAATGCAACTTTTTCTGATCGAAAATTTCATATTTCAATCAATTTTCATCTAAGTAATAATTTGCCGCCATATTTGTTGAAGGTGCGATCACAAGATTTCACCGTACGTTAAGCACTGCGCTCTTTAATAGGTATTCAATGTCACTAGAAAATTGACACACCTTATTTCTTATTGCTTCAATGCATTTGATATCAATATTTTGCCGTGTTTATTGCTTATAACTGCATGCAATATAATATATTGCTTTTGCCGCTTTGTCAATTATTACTGTATTTCATTTGTATCCTCATGTTTTTTTTTTATTTCTCATTTTCGTTTATTTAGCCCTTCAGCAAGACAGTTTGTGACCAATTGAAACTCTTTAAAAGTTTCCACCTGGTAGATTCAAAGAAAAATGGATGATTTCCAGTCGATTCCAAACGATTTTTTTTTAGTTTTAGTCATTAGTGTGTTGCCAGTCGAAAATGTAAACAAACTTTAACGAAATTGTTTTCTAGATATGATTGGAAGAAAATAGCTTCAAAACGATCGAAACATTTTCTTCCCTATACACTGGTTTACTTCGCATTAAATTCTCATATTAATCTATAATGCCTTTTTTCTGTTTATTTCTGTTTAAGTGTCTATATGTTTAATTAAATTTAAATAAAATTACTATCAAGCACAACAATAACAAAAACACACAAGTCAAGCTGAAGACATTTAAATTCATGTCCATTTGCCAAGTATGCGTTGGTATCTAATGACCTACTAAGTAATCTTGAAGCACGCCAGTAAAAGTTGAAATATCACGTTCACTCTAGCTAGCTCTTTATTCAACATAGGCACTGCGATTAAAATTTAAGCAAGGAATAGCTGGGAATAACGGTTTATTCAATGAGATTGGTCGAAAAACTGGCTCTGAAGTTGTGTAATCTAACGGCAATTTTGATGCAAGCCGAAAAGTTTAGTTGGATGGAGAAGAATAATGTTTTGTTCTTGTAGATGGGAAACGTCGATTGATACTGAGTGGCACTTTGTTCGGCTTAAATCAGTAGATTTGAAATAATTATAATATTAATAATTCATTATTTAAGACTTTCTGGTTATGAACACTTTCGAGGCTTACTTTATTTTTAGGCTCTGTTGGAAATTCAATAATTTTCGAATTTCGAATTCGAATGAAGATTGGAAGGTGCAGTTTAAATACCTATTAGGTTTTGTAAAAACTTTAATATTTTTCTACAAAAGTAACAGGTCTTTCCGCAATTGATTATATTATCATTATTTTATTTTTGATTATTTGCACACAGCGCTTTGGTTCAAAAATTATCCTTCAATATATTAAAAATAATGAATTTCCATTTAATACATAAATTATATGTTTGCATTATCTATGAACAGTCAACTTTAAAAAACGTCTGCTTAATGAAAAGGATTTAACAAAAAATTATTAAAACTTTCTGTTTATCCTACGGCTTGCGATTGTAAAACTTTAAAACAGTAAAATTTCAGTAAATTAAATTATGTTTCTTATTTATGGGTGTCAATTATGCGTACTATAATACGGCAATGAAAAGTTCACGTTGGAAATAACAACAATAACAAGGAAGTGGATTGATGTAGCAAAGTGAAAGGAAAGAGAATAATGATGTCACAATCGAAACGCATTGAGATTCGCGCATTAAAAAAATATAGTAAAACGTAAAACGGTTTAGGTGCTATGGATTCGAATATTTGGTGACCATTCAACAAAACGGAGAGTGAAAAATTGAATAAAAGCATTTTTGGTGGTTTCTAATAATATATTTGTTCTAAATAAATATGCATGATGTTCAAAAGGACAGTGTCGGTCCAACCCTGTGTGTTTAAACCTACACTGAACATCCAGTATTTGATTTTTTTCTGCATATACAATATATTCAGACGTTGAAGAACACACAGCCTATTTCCGTCTAACAATTTATTCAATTAGTAACATATATAAGTAAAATAATTGTTTTTGCAACTATTAGAAAAATAAACATTTTATCCTTGTGAGAATTTTTCAATAAATTGAACACATTATTTTCATTAACTCTATCAAGTTCTTTGCACTTTTGACATAGTAATTTGTTGTTCGACGGTACAATTTACGATTTACGGAAGATACTGAATAATAATGACTTGGTTGCAGAACGTTGAACTAATAAGACCTGAATGTATGAATTGGGCGCAAGAAGTTTGTATTTATATCACAGCCATTAAAATATATATTTCTGTAAGAATACCGTGAAAACCAAATTAAACTAAATTAAAAAATGTTATCGAAACTGAATGAAGCAGGTTTAGGAGAAATAAATAAAACAACATTTGTTGATAGACGTTGGAAATACTTTAAGCTAATTGCCATTTTAGCCGAACGCATAAAAGTTAAAGCTCCGGTCTGTTATGTTGCTTACTGGATGTTACTCAACGAAATCATTAGTATTCAATCCTTCAATTGCTATAAGTATACGTCATCCTAGAAACAGGTTTTAATCGTTAATAGCCTAACAGTAACATGTATATCTAAGCATGTTGTTGGATCGAACCTTTAAAAGTAGAGTTGAAAAGATCGTTGGTTTATGTAAATGTAGGAAGACAGACAAATTTAATTAAAACATGTTTTGTTATACTGGTTATGGGTTTTGACTATATCAATTGGATATTGAACTTTAGAAATATTTGCTGTTTGCAAAAACTCATTTATTCTCTTAACAAGAATTAATGTTTGCTTTGATACTCCATATTTTGCCATCTATTTCGCTCAAGATCTACTTTAATAGTATTAAAGTATTAGATGTTTAAATCAATTAAACGTTCAATAGGTGGAAAAGTGCTAAACTGCAGGAATTCTGTACAACTTTCACTATCTCAAGAGCTTAACTGCTAAGGTGCTGCGAGAAAATTGAAGGCTAAATCCTAGAAAATCATACGAGGAATCGGTTTTATGGCTGTTATTATAAGGCGCACGCAAATAAGTCAAAGGATCGATAAATTCAAAATAAATTTAATTTTCTAGTGTCATTTGTATGTGTCCGATTAGATTTTTCCAAGCTGATATATGAGAAAATGCATTCTAACATGTTTTAATAGCTCCGGAAATCGCTAAACCCGGAGAAAGATGGAATATCGTTTCTTATTTAAAATTTTAGTCCTGCACGTATGGACTTACATTACAGACAAATGAAAAAAGCTGAACATTTTGCGTGTTCATTTTCACATAATTGGGTCATAACACTTTCCACCAGAATTATTTTCGGAGAACGGAAGTAAATGACGTGCCGATGCACCCAGATACTATTTCCGCTTCATAAATGCAAATAATGTTGACACCACACTCGATAGACTCGATAGAGAATTTAAAATTAAAATTCTTTTCAGCTCTTTATCATTTTTTTTAAGCGCAATAAACGAAAAGAAGAATGTTCTTTATTTGCCTTTAGCCGAATTAGTTTTTGCAGGCTTGATTTAATAGCATTCCAAAAACCAATTAGGACTGTTTTGTGATCGCGCATAACCTTCTATAAAAAGGTTCGAATAATGAAGCAGCAATTTAAGCGTGTTAAAAACACTTTACAAGAGCAGAGTCAGGCTGATAATTGACCTATATAATTTAATTAGCTTTAAACCTCATCAATGGTCATTTAGTTGGGTATTAAAAGCAGGTTAGTTTTTCAATTTACAGCTTTGTACTATTTTTAATAAGCAATTACCACATATGACGTACTTCTACTTTTGAACTTCATTTACTAATTGCTAAATAATGTTTTTTATTACTTTGTCAGCCTGATACGGGTAATTTTAACTATTATCACCCATGACAGCCATTGAAGAAAATATTCGCACGATTAACTGGTCAGAACAATGCAGAAAATCACTGTTAATTGCATATTTAATCCTTCGCGATATTTTCCAGTTTGCGTTTTACGAACAATTACAAGGCCAGTCCATTGTTCTGTTTTTCATTTATCAAGAGGAATGCAAATATGATTAAGTAAAAGAAATGATTCACAAATTAAATACTCAAACACCTACTTAACCTGTGCACAGGACTATTAACTCATTCATTTTGTCATATCCCTGAATTAAAGCAGATGGGAAGTTTAATAAGGTTACTCATCCAAAGCAGCTCTTGTGCTCAATGTATGGTACGGATTAAATCTAATGAAAATATGTCACTAGTTTTGCGATTTGTTATTTGCGAGACGGCACAAACATAATTTGTAAACGAATTAATCTAAAACTCCGGATGACAAATACTTTACAGTTTCCATTGTAATTTTGCTGCTTCTTAATCATCCCACATCGATTTTAATATTATATAGGAAATACCGATAAATTTTGTTATTGTTGCCACTGGTTAAAAACAGGAAATGGTTAATTCCTAAAAAAAAATCAGCATTTTCATTCCCGTTAATACAATTTAATTGAAATTGCACAGACAATAGACATAAGACATTGCACTTTTACGCCAGTTTTTTACGTTTAGTTTGTGCGCCAGTTGTATAAAAACCTGACCACTTCGATTTAATCATTTCAGACAAAAATTGACACAAATAATAATAGAGTTATGGACAACGTTATTCTTGTGCGATTGATTTTCTTGACTCACATTTTGCACATTCATATATTTGATGATACCTTGTATGACTTATTATGACGAGAAAATTTTATGAGTCGATGATTCATTAGTATATGCTTTAAAGCATTAATTAACATATTCGGCCTGACGATTCGAAATAAATTACTCATTCTGCTTTATAATAAATAACTGGTGTATTATGACCTTTAAACTCATTTTCGTGAATTTGCTAGAAAATTAATATACATGCATTTCCTGCATGTCAGCCGGAAACCACATCTAAACGAATTGAAGCTATTTAATTGAAGATTCGTCAAATTATTCAAAAACGCAGCTTAAATACTTCATATTGGCATGTTATTACATTTGGGGTTCCGTTCTCAGCGTATGGGGCAACATATTTAATTATTTAAATGGTTTTGAATGCTTCCTACATACAGTTGTTGCAATTAAAACCACCGATTTTGCAACAGAAATGTGAAACATTTAATATACAGATATCCATTGCTTGATTGATCTAAGCATTTTCACACAAATCTAAACATACCGATATGTGTATAGATATAAATATAACATTTTGTTCCAAAATAAAGTGACCGATTTTTTTGTGTTTTTACTTTTACTTAGCATTGTTAAATTTGCGTTTCGCTTAATTTCGGTAATTTTATGGATAAATGAAAATTAACAAAACAAAGAACTTYATAGTTTTTCCAATAATTTAGACTTTTTAAACTAAAAAAGTGAAAACCATCTATGGGGCTACATGTTTGAAAGATCTCGCTTTTATGAAAATATGTTTATGAATTCGTTAAATTTACTTAGATACCCTGCATATACAGGGTGGGCTACTTTWACAGTATCAAGAATATAATCTTCAGCGAACATTTTTTGGTCAAAAATGTTGTAAGAACACAACTTGAAACTCTTTTAAATTGTTTTAAGTTATTTTCCATGCATCGCTCGCTTTTGCATGTTGTAACTACTACTGCTACTACAGTTTCGGAATGCATTTTCACCGAACACTAACTGCTTGCAAAATTATTCTTTTTGGTGTGAGCAAAGCTAGGATTTATGAGTATTTCTAAACAAAATATTCCAAACGGTCTTGAATATAAAGCAAATTTTCAAAATCAAAACAATTTATTTTACTCAATAGTTGACATTATTCTTGCAGCAAAACTATATTCACTTTTCTACTTAATTTCTGGGAAAGTTAAATAATTTCTAAGGCACAGTTTGTACATGGAAACATGTCATCTGAAAAATATAATTTTCCATCACTGACTTTCCTTTTACTATTAGCTGTTTCACCCTGCATAGAACATTAACTAAAATTGCATTGGTGCTCCGGAAAAAAATGAACGCCTTGTATACAGCACAATATGCATTAGATACAACAGGTAGTCGTATTAAAACCGTCGTCATTATGGGTTTGTCGATTGAAACATGTTTATAAACACATTTATTGTTGGTTTCACCTTGAATTCTTACTCAATTGCACGATTGTTTATTTCTGTTGCTAAACTGTACTTTGTTCAACTATAGTGCGGAGAACAAGTATTGAATGTTCAAAAAGTTGTTGCTCATTTGGGATATTTAGTTCTGTATATTAGTATACGCCACTTTAATAACTCAATTACCATTCAAATTTACGTGAGGATGATGGACAGAAATTATCGCTGTTTTTCTATTGGTCTGCTATGATTAATTTATAACGCGAAAAGTGGACGATACGTGGTAATTGTAAAGTTGAAAACTGTTAAGAGACACCTGCTAGTCGAAACGTTGTGAATATTAAACATCTGTTCTAAGGCAAGCATAACGTTTCATTCAAGCTTTAACTACTGCTTTTAGACAGCTCGTGAACAAAATTTCGAAATTAAATTGTGTGTTGAATTTTATCAGCATTTCAATAACAAAAAATGAATGTATTTAAAATTTATATCAAAATGTAATTGTACAATTATAATAAAGCAAGCTCTAAGTACAATTTAGCCTTATCCAATTGTGTTCTCTTCATTAGTGTTTGCGAATCCTCACACAAATATACATACTTCGACAATTTGTAATAGTACATTTTTTTTTATTTGCTTGGTAGTGAATGCTTTATAGCTTCAAATAAATAATTTATTTTCAGGTTCTGCTTTGCAATGTTGGACATGTTCGAGCGACATAGATCGCAGTTGTGCGGACAGGTTCAATGCATCAGATTTCCGATTTGGTCTTGGATTCGACCAAGCCTACCAGTCACCTTATAATCAACAACCATACGATCCGTACAACCAGAGGCCGTCCGACAGGTAAACCACTTTGCATTGCTCACCAATCATCAGTGATGATTAATTATGTAGTTGTGTATCATATTGACGAATGCAAAAATTCGCATTATTTCAAGAGTATCGAATAACCATTTTCCATAGTATGTAGTATTTTAATTAAGCAGTGACTTTATGGGCACCGATTATCATTAAACTTGAAATGGAACTTGGTGAATTGTATGTCATAAAATTAGCACTCCATAGGAATATTTTATGCCTTAAATAGAGTTGTTTTTGCTAACAAATTAACGACTGAACGATTCAGTTTGAAATAATGTGGGTTTTAATTGTATGTCAGGTTTGATAATTTAACTGATATGTTATGTCTAACTCCTAATCAGTTTTTAAAGATTGCAAATAACCAGTAAACACACTAAGGTTATTAACATTTCACAAAGAATCACTCACCTCAAATGCATAAACAAAGTCAGTTCAATTATCGAATTTCAAGGATCGGTTAGGTATTCTGTGCTAATGCCCACATTTTGCACCAGAAATGGCTTTTTCACTAACCACCTGTTTATTGTAGAATTCCATTCACACATTGGCACATTTCACTTTGGAATTATTACCGCTATTGCATAAAATTCTTGCATTCAGATTGTAAGCTAAGATTTAAATGGCTGTATGTATGTACATTATATTCGAAGAGCTTTTCTGTATATTCGCAATTTAAGTACATGTGACTTGTAACTGATACAAGTTCATGAGGTATTTTATATCACAAAACTTCAATTTTGCATCGAATTGAAGCATGACTTAATTTCTCACTACTCTAGTCATGCAAAAACACAAAAAAATATTATTAGGTAATAATTATATTTTTTTGCTTAAGTTGTTTCTCAAAACGAGCGGCATGAGTTAGTGAAACTTAGATTTTCGTGTGTATTGCTATTGCGGATATCACAGCTTTAAAACCAGCAGTACCTAAAATAAATAATTTTAAACAAACTCTATATGATAAAAACAATTTTTTTATTTGCTGTTGAATTTTAATTATTGACAAAAATATTTTCACAGCACGATTGCTTCTAGTATCAAAACCAACTACGAAGTATTTCGAGTCAGTTTAAATAATTTTAATACATGATGTATTACAAGCAATCCAAATATTGACATAATCCGTATTTTTAATGAGCCCCGATATTACTAAAGTTAAACGTGATTTTGAATACAAAAAATACCATTATAATGCAGAGCGACAATCTACTTTAGGGGCACAAGAAAATATACAACATAACGATAAAGGTCCAACATCTGTTTTCAGCCACAAAATGTTCATCAGTGTACAAATAGCTTACTTCTAAATAAATATATCATTATTTGAAATAGAAATGCAGGAAATTAAAGGTAATTCGAAACATCTGATCTAATGGTGTTTTATTGCGATTATTGAAAATTGTTCTGGAAATTAAATCTAGTTGCTTCCAATCAGAATTATCCATTTTCAATTAAATATCTAAAGCCCTCTTGTGTACATTATTCTCAAAGGTTTTTACTTAATCCCAGAACCTTCCTATGGTTATTTCAAAAAGTATGTGATAATCCTTAGGATATACATCATTTTAAAAATATTTTTATAATTTTCGTATTATTTCAGACGTTTTTTTGAGTTTTTTCTAAACTGTTGGTTTCACATTAGGAACCACCCAGTAACTAATCAATTTATTACAAAAAGAAAAAATGAGGAGCATCCAACAAAACATATTTTTGTAATCTTAGTAATTATATTTTCCTTTACTAAATTGCTGATATTTAATTCTAATATTACATGTTTAAAATCTAGACTGATATTACAGCATAAAACTTCTTAATAAGATCAATATGCAAAATTAACATTCTCTGTTTGGATAACGTTGTTTTTCAAGATTCTTCAGTTATTA
This sequence comes from Dendroctonus ponderosae, assembly GCF_020466585.1. Lineage (NCBI taxonomy): Eukaryota > Metazoa > Arthropoda > Insecta > Coleoptera > Curculionidae > Dendroctonus > Dendroctonus ponderosae. Next base: position 8,223,928 of record NW_026018165.1, on the reverse strand, counting down.
TTCGCAGAAACTTAATATTATTGCCATTTTTAGGCTTATTTGTTGATCATTTTCTCTCAGAAAAAAATTACGGGTCAAAGTTGAATGGCCGGTTATTAAATTATTCACATTTCCTACATTGCGACCTTGTAAAGCGTATAAATTTGTACAATTTTCTATGATTGCAACAAAAATATAGTTGCAAAAATCTTATTCAATTCCGCATTATATCCAACCACGAATATACTTTACATAAACTCCAGATGAATTGCGGGACGAGTTTTTATTTTTTTTCCAGAAGAAGATTTGGTCAAAATATTGCTTACTTTTTAGTAATGTGATCTTTTACAAATGAGTTTACCTATTTACTTTGTGCCAATTAACCTTTTCATTTAGGTCTTTTGATCTAATTTGATACAGTTTTTTAGCAACGATTTTGTTGACAAACTTTACACAAAAGCACATTTATGAAAAAAGCAACCGGTAATTGGTATTTTCTTGCCAAACAGTAGCATCCATTGGAAGTTCGTCGCGAAAAATTGCGATTTTTAATATATTTCCGAACTTTGGCTTCTTGCAGGTCCACTTAACAAAAAAATTTCTGCTTCAATTTTTAGGAATCACAAAGTTTCCGAGCGAAATGCAGATATAAATTGGATTGAAATTTTTCCAGTGCGGTTAATCTGCAATTGGGGACGATTTCAAAAAAATTAAAGAATAACTTTGAAAATACAACAATTATAAAAGTTATAACCTCGACCACAGAGCCATTTACCACAAATCAGAGTTTTAGATATGAAATATTGACTTTTGGATGGAATATTGGAATAAGTAATAACAAATAGGAATTCCACATTTTTAACTTGCCTGACGAAGAAGTATAAAGTATAGTAATTTACGGGATACGAACAATTCGCCTCTTCCCACATGTTAACCGCTTTTCTTACTTTCATGGTGGTTTTATTTCTTTGCAAAATATTCAGGGGTTATTTAGAAGAATCTGTTTGCAAGTTTTGTCGCATGTATTTCCAGAAACTCTGTATTAAAAACAAACAATTCAAAATTATTTTAAAAATTGAATCTTAAACTAGCAGGCTTAACCAGTTACATAGAAAAAGTGTAATTTACAAAATCTGAAGAACTTATCAACAACTGCAGATGATTAGTAGGTAATTGAAAAGCAGCCATTAAAATCTTGCTTCCTCCCTTGCTAATAAATCATTACTTTGTTCTTTATCACCATTCTAATTTTTCTAAATTTCCAGGAGTGTACAAGAGTTATCCAAAAGTATGACATAACTAGAAAAAAATTAACACTAAAGTAACAGTTGGCAAAAATTAATATATAACTGTGCAATTATGTAAAGTTATGGCATATTTTTCTTTAATATTGTATCCACAGGCTCAACACCTAACCGAACCTGTTGACCGGTCTTTGTAGTCCCCGGTTTGACATATTTTTGAGTAGTTAGAAGAATATTGACTAAACACTTCTTTTATAGAGGCTACTCCACGTATCCGAACGACAATAACCGTCCCACTGAAATTTATCGGGACTATAATAAAGATCCTGCGGGTAACCGCGATCAATACAATCGAGGCTCGAATAATAGGGAGGAATACAGACGACCCGATGATCGAAGTAGGGATCCTAACAGTCCATACAATGATAAGAATTTGGATTATCAGAATAACAGATCAAACGCTCGGGATTATGATCATCGCGATTACATTTCCAGAACTTATAATGCTACTGATCGATACAGTCAGGATCGTTACAACAATACCGATTATCGCAGTATTGACAGGGATGGCTATTTTAGAAACGGAACGAATGGAACGGGAAATAATTACGATAGAGACCGCTATAATCAAAATCAGAGGGACCGAGACTATAACAGTAGAGACCGAGATAGGGATTATTACAACAGGAATCCCATTGATAGGGACTCGACCACTCGGGATCCGAATCGCGATAGACATTACGACAATCGCGGGGACTACAATAACCGTGACCCTAATAATCGCAACCCTAACTATCGGGAACCTGTTAACGGGGACCCTAATAGTCGTGATTTTGACAGGGACCGAGACTACAGAACTCGTGACTACAACAGCAGAGATCCAAACACCAGAGATCAATACGATAGGGATCGATCGCGGGATGCATACAATCGGGACTACAACACCAGAGACCCTAATTACAGGGACGGAAATAGGGATCCCTACTTTGACAGGGATCATAGGGAGCCCTACAACAGAGACCCCAATAATCGGGATTACCCTCCTAGAGATTACAATCAAGGCCGCAACTACGATCCCAATTATCCTACCAGGGATGTTAACTACCAAAGGGCCCAGGCTCAGGTTGCTAGTCAATCAGGGCCTAGGTTGACTACGTGCAATGAGGAGGAAGCCAGACTAAGAAGGATGAGAAATGTTTGCATCAAGAAGGTTCAAAGAAGTAAGTGTTGTTGTTTGTTTAATACACTAGAGTTGAGGTCAAACTAAATTAATATTAAGTACTTTTTGTATAAACCTGCAGGTAAGAAAACAAAATTCAAGGTTCCACGGATTCCAATTATTTTCAAATGCGTTTGTTCTTTTTCAGTTGCACGTTAAAGTGCTTGTGGTTATACATTGCAAAAGATTAAAAATTCAATTAAAAAAAACCACATCAAGAATCACATTAAATGTTTTCAAGCAGGCGGAAGTTTTGAATGTAAACATTTATTTTGAATAATCTGTTCAATTGTTAATAAAATGCTCAATAAAATAGACGCTACACGGACAAATTTCGACTAATTTTGAAATTGTATAAACCCTGATTGTAGCTGGCGATTTGATTTCTGTTTGAAGCGGTATTTAGTGCAATTATTTTTCTATTAGTGTCTGTTTGTGCAGTAAATGAGTGATTCAGATAAAGTTTGTAGGGTGGCAAACGAAACAATGCAAAATTGGTGACATTTTATCATGCTCTCCATTGAACCAAAAAACTTTTTTTTTTAAATTTCCACACCGCAGGCATTAAACATTTTTCTTGAGCCGATATTTAAAATCTAGGACTCATGTTGAAGCAAAAACTTCACGTCGACAGTCAACATATCGGGTCTCATGAATGAACGAAATTTTTTAAAGTGAACGTGATTTTAGTTAAAATTGTGCCAGAGTTACAGATCTCGGGGGAAATTCTGCTCTGGCTTATTTTTTATTCAACGCCATATATTGAATTCTTGTATTAAATTATCTATGAAGTTTTGGCTTCAAAATGAGCTTTAACCAGACTTTAAGACCAAAAACGTTATTGCTACTAGAGGTGTGACAAACGGTTATTTTTCTGTAACGGGTTACAACGTTCCAGTTTCACCAGGTTCTAGGTTTCAAAATGCGGTTCCAAATGGAACATGTTACTTTTTAAATTTTTCATAAAAAATGCAGAATCATGATAGTAGAAATAGTGATGAGACATAATGATTTCCTTTATTAAAAACAAAATTATTAACATTGGAAAACTTAAAATAAAACATTTTAAAATCAAAAACAAAACATAGGTCTCAGGTAACTACTTAAAGAATAAAAAAACTGATAATAATAAAACTAGAGTGATTAAATAAAATATACGGTTTATATGCGACAATTTTTAAAAATCTCATTTTAAGTTAAGTTAAACTAAGTTAAAGTAATACTTTAATGTTTGTAGTACTATTTAAAAAACGTCCTATTACTAATTGCATATATCAATATCAACTTTCAATTTCAATTTCAAGCTTTCACCTATAATTCAACCATACTTGATAATATATTTTTGAAGCACTAGTTGACCATTTAACCTATGCCTGCTACTTAACTTTCATTTGGCAATGCGATGATAAGTTGAAAAAACAGTTAAACGTGAGAATAAGCCGACCGAAAATTAAGCTTTAAAAGAACTTTAAAATTATTTATACATGCTTTTTAAACATCAGAGTACATAATCAAATCATCATTCTTCCCACATTGACATAGAAGTGAAAGTTTCTTCAAATATACTTAATTGAAACTAACGTGTAAAGCTAACTGGGTATTTGACCTAAATAAACCTGCACGTGTATGTTGATGTTTTAGAATGAAAGTTTTTACGCAGGTCAAAGGACCAATCGATTATTCGAAAACCTCTGGACAAAAAGCAACAAAGTAGTAACTAATGTAAAGAGAATTGAACGTTTTTTTAAACGATGTGCCACTTGACCCCCCTTCCCATTTAAAATTCTAAGGGTGTCTAAGGGTGACATCTACCCGTCCTAGGGGGTTGAAACAAGGAGGCTAAAAATGTAGATTTAAAATAAAATTGACGAGTGTTTCCGATTTTTCATATTTTAAACTGCAAGAAAGATATTAAGCGTGGGAAGTTTTCAAATGGACAGCCCGTATAAGTCTCACGTTGGAATTGTATTATTTTTCTTAAGAATAACTTCAAATATATTTCGGACTTACAGTATAGACATATTATCTATATTATATTTAGATTATTACCATACAACACACCTATAAAAATTAGCTAAAGCTTAATGACTTCAACTAAAGCCAAACATGTTATTTCTGCCTTTAAATGTGGTCAAATTTTACGACTGTGAACGTAATCAGAAACCCTTTGTTCAATGTGTTCTTCAAAATATCTAACATGATATATAATTTTGCAAGTGGGTTTACTTACATTCTCACCTACCAGCAGTTTATCCAGTAACTCAACACATAACGACACTTTCTTTATACACTTTTCTTTTATACACTTTCTAAAAATTTACCTTGTTTCCAGATGCACGCATTATCCCAACTTGTGCTCGAATGAAAACCCGTTTCGCATTTGGGTTAGATGTTTACAATACGAATTTATAATTTTTTTCGGTACAATTGTTTACATCTCTTCACTATTTCTTTATTCGTATTCATATCTCGATATTGTGAGTCAATGTGTGAAAACGAACACAAACTGCATAATCCTCTGATACCTGAAATCGACATTTCTTTATTTTCAAAATTTCTTCGACTGTGAAGCATGATAAATAAAAAAATGACTTGTAGTTGTTTTTAGTTTCATTTTTCTTATTTTGCAGTTGGAGATTATCAACTAACATACATCAGACGTTGCGAGATGATTCCATTTGAAAAGGAAGTTGGTACTTGCTATGAAGCAGTAGCCAGAGGCATTTCATTAGATTTTTGCGAGTACTGCGAATACGATGGTTGCAACTCGGCCACTGGATTGAAATTCAACATCTTCCTCGCCAGTTTTGTACCTTTGGTTCTTATATGGGCCTTTTCTTCGTAACAGAGAAGTTTTAATTTTAATAAGCAGAGTTGTTACATGAAGATGTTAAGAGATATATATGAGCGATACAAAGTTTTCATCTGATTGAAAATCTAATTTCTTATTGGATCTGGTAAATATTATACATATACCGACCTTTGTTATATACAATAAATCAAAGTTCAGAATTTTTTATATTACTCCACTTTTGTAAATAAAAACTTAATTACATTTCATATTCCTAAGAAGTTACTTGAATGTATAATATTTTAAGGTACTAAAAAGTTCAAAATAATAATTAAAGTTTCTTTTATAATAATATAGGTTAATATAGTAACTTAAGTTTTTGCGAAAATTCATCACAAAATGTTGTGAAATTTATTTAAATAAGTAAAAATGTATTAGATTTACTTGAAGTAAAAACCCTTAGATATGGTTGATTTTGTAACACTTAATTTTCGGGAATGATCTGTTTTATTCTTCCGATTAGCTATTTTTCAGTTTGCTATTAATGTTGCTAGGATAAGAATAGTGAAATATATGTGTATTTTTAGTTATTTTACCAGTTTATTTAAACCGGTGAATTTGGAAATTTTGTCAAATTTATCGGAGTAAAAGCTGCAATTTGAACCTGTTTTTGATTAATAAAAAACAATTTAGTTATAAAATAATGTTAGTATCTCAGCACCTTTCTTTAATTGTAAGTGCTGAAAGCCGCACTATTTAATCTGTTGGAAAAACCAGTCACATGTAATTCGTTTTGTCAGTACATGGTATTAACATAATACATACAAATCTTGAAATCGGTTTAATATCAATTGTGATCTCCGCACAAATATTAAGGCTTCGAGAAAATCTAGCAGATGAAAAGCAGTTATTAAAATTGCATTAAATATACTTATAGAAATTGTTTATCCGATTAGTATTGGAGCTTAGATATGTTACATAAAACGGGCAATCGTAAGTATTTGCGACGTTTATCAGGAACCGATATTAACGCAGTACATTGAATATTTTTTTTACAATTAGAACAATTAAATATATAATCTGAACAAACTAACTGATAACGCATATGATTGAGCTGCCATAACTTTTTACCTCGGCCATTATTTCCTGGGAAATATTCTTAGGCTGTTTTGATCATGTTTTTTATGATCAAGATGTATACTTAATTCAATTATTGTTTTCCTAGCGTATTATTTCAGAAAGGATGCCCTAAATATATCTAGAAAGGGTCTTTAACACCCAAACATTCCTTTATTAAACAAACTTTGTCATTGTTATGCCGGATATAAGTAAAATCAAAGACAGTGTTGTTATATAAGAACCACTGTCATCCTCAGTTACTACTATTGAACCATCAATCTCATTGAACACATGATTATTGCAGAAAGATGTATTGCAAGACTTGCATGATTCCACCGTAATATTAAACAGTCCCAATTCTCCTATAAACCATTCGCAATAATCACCCATATAGTCGGGTATGATTCCACAGTCCCTATAGATTCCGGTTTCTGAATCTCTAGGATTTCCTACAAGATCTGTAACACCTACAAGTGCAGAACATTTATAAGTCTTTGTGAATTAGGCTAAAATCAAAGTCTACATTATTGAAATGTATTATTGCATTTAGCATGTATGACTATTGAAATAAATGGACATCATGGATAGCTCAAACTCTGGTAACTCATAGCTTTGGTAAGTGAAAAGGTAAGGACAAAAATGAACAAATAAAATAAAATACTAAATATACACAAAACGCGTCTTGTACCAAATATGCCTGTACTTAAAAAAATCGTTAAAATTTTAACATTGCGCTTACCAGTGTAGTTTAGAAATGTTGAATAGCAAGTAACTGAAATTCCGTCCGTAAAATCGCCAAGTTGTTCATAGCAATTGTTGCTTGGAACGACTGAATGATTTGCGCAGTCTATATTGGGGGTACATTCATAACAATGTAAAACATTTTGCCCTGAAACTAATTAAGAAGTTTGAAATTTTAATAATTGATACATTTTTCAAAAATTAATTTACCTTGAACAAAAGATCCAAATATGAATATTGCTAGTCCCAAGAAGATCATTATAATCTGTTAAGTTTCACACACCGTTATCAACAATTGCACAGTAAGAACTAAATTTAATACATCCGATTAATACTTTATATTGATACCTCTCGGTACAGACACGAGTTAATATATTTACAATTATTACTCTGTTAGCCAATATAATTAACTAAATAATCAATTGTTATACGGAGACATTTGTTTCAATGCAAGATTAAGAGGATTCTTTTTACTGCACCCTAAAATTAAACATTTTCAAATACAGTAATATTAGGGATAGATTGTGTATTTGCTAATTTTTATGTTTAAATCTGATCGGGTTTAAACGTAAGTTACTAAAATTTTATTTAATTTTTTTCATGGTAATACTTTTTTCAAAAAGGAGTGGAGCGCTTAAATTCCGTCGATATACAGGAAAGCGTAAGAACTTATTAAGTGTAGAGATTATTCAAATTTGGCGACAAATAAAAGCTTAACTGACCAAAATGTGTGAGGATAAGTCTAGTTTAAAATCAAGTCAGTTATTTTTGTAAAATATAAAATTTCCAGTAATTTATGGCTGTCCATGCTAATCAAATAAATTACCCGACATTTTATAATAACAATAGTAACAAATAATGTATATTCACTTTAGCGTTCTACTGATGAAACTATTGTGATCGTTTTAATTATTCAAGATGCCTTTTTTCTTTTAACTTAAAACTAAACTAACTAAAAATTTTTACAGTCCTCCGATGTTATGATCCTGTTCATTCAAGTACGTACGTATTAAGAAAAATACAATAATTATGTGACCCTAAATCTAAATAAAGTAAATAAGGAAAAGCAGATTATTTATATTCAATATATAGGTAGACTAGACAATTAATCTTGAATATTTCTTATCTGTGTACTTACTTTACCTCTAAAGCATTGTTTGTTGAATTAAAAAACTCGATTAAAGTTGATGACGTTGGCAACTTTATCTGCACATCTTGATATTACTTTGCGGTAATAAAAACGCATCTTCTTCATAAAAAGACTGGAAAAGGTTGGGTTAGTGCCACTGATAAGGCCTCCCACCTGCCACTGATAAGGCGAAGAAAGATCGATGTGAAACGTGATATGGACAGAAAGAAGCACTCATGGTTAAAAAAACACCAGGGATTTAACAAATTTTGAGGATCACACACTATTATCGAGATGATGTTTCGTTCCTCCTAATTCTCTAAAAAACGCCGAAATTGGTGAAGTATCTGTAGGAACGTCTCTTGGACCTTCCGCAAGCCAACATTTTGAATGATTTATATTCTGCCCTAAATATCCACTGAAAATGTATTTTGAAATTATTGCCCAAGTCCAGAAAGTCCAGTTTTATTCAAGAGCAAGTCATATAGGCTGAAAAGTAATGCAATTTCCTCTTGTTGATTATAAACCAACTTCAGCGCTCGAAACCAAAACTTAATGACTTATTTATTATACGGCAGTGTTTACTCTATGTGTATACTATGAAAAGTTTGTTAATGTTGTTAGAGATTTGCTAACCATACGATAACATGAAGTATCAGCTAAAACGTAAAATAAATGTACAAGTTATCACTTTCTTTTCAATATTCTGGTATACCAATGCCAAACGTAGTTGCTTTGTAATTTTGCATCACCAATACAAGTTCTTCTGTTGCTGTCGTTGCTAGGGCTCAATTACTTCATCACATATTTAGGGTGTACAAACCTAATTTTATTGCTTTCATAGAATTATGTCTATTGATAAAATCTTTATAAATAACAATGACGAGACATGCATAAGTGGAAAATTGATTCAATTGAAAAACTAGCAAGTCGCAAGTTTAACTGCTTTTAAGATTAAGTCTAAAAACATTATTGACTTTAGTGGTATGAAAAGGTTCAAAAACCTAAATACAAATAGCAAGCAAGGAATAATATTGATACGACAAAACCGTTAAACACGACGATACATAATGAAAAACAGATCACAATGTACAAAAAATTATTGCAAATAAATTATTTTTCTCAGCCCCGCTTAAAATTAAGTCACATTCAGACGAAAACTGCTGCAGTTCCCTAATCTCCTGAGAGTAATTTTACTAAAAAGGAAGATATTTGTATGCAATGGCACAGATTCTTGTTTACCTCGTTTACGAAAAACTGGGCCGGCAATGAGTAATTATCAACTTATAACACCTCGCAAGCAAACGAAGTTTGGTTGTATTCCTCAGATCAAAACTGGCGATTTTTTCAGTCAAAACTTCTTAATAGTTCTCTATGAAGATTGTCATAGTGCAAAGTGCCTGAAGTTGTAATTGTGGTAGACCAGGATTTGTTAATGTTATCCAAACATTCGACATGGAAATGCCCATTTCGTCTAGACTTGTGACATTTCTGGCCATTCTATGTGCGTTCCAAGAGGGTATGTGACCGCAAAATATCTCCTGTATTTTACTCTAAAATATACTATTTAGGAAACGCAATAAGATGTTATGAATGTGTGGCCAGATTAGGACTGGGCGATTCTAGCCCTTGTCTTTATGGTGATCGGACTCAGCTGCGCAGAGTGAATTGTATGGGCCCATCTGTCTGCGCAGCTTATCACTATCAAAGTATGTTATTACATTGTATAATCTACTTTATTTTAACAAAGTCCATATGGCATTTAAACATTACATTTCGATTCAGTACAAGCAGCGCAAGAAAATTCATCAAGAATACTTTCTGAAATCAGTGGGGAATAAATAGATTTGATAAATTCGCAAAAAGTTTCAGAAGAATTGGTTTGAATGTTGGCTGGACCACAATTTCGAGACGTGTAATTGTTCCCTGAAATGTAGATTACATTGAAAGGGTTTAAGTGCTATTGACTGTGTATTGACTATTTACCATTAGCTAGTTGAATTGAAACTTTAGTACATATAGAAGCCAGTAATCCATGGCACTCAATCAATTTAAAGTCCGCTACTGCCGCGTCGTTTAGATTTGCAGGACAATCCGACTCCGATCCTTCACATTGATAACATGACAATGCTGCGCTGCATATTCCTAAAATTATTTCAAACATTTTCTAAACATTTATTAGGGAGAACCTAATACCTGAAAATATAATTAATAGAGATATACATACCATAGGCTAATACTAAAACAAAGGCTGGAAGAGTAAAGGCTGTCATTTTCTCAAATAGTACACACCGGTACCTACTTGTTGTAATTTTTGTTTATATACTTTTCCTTAAGTATGTTTTGTTGATAGATTCGACCTACAGACCGAGTTTGTAAAGATTAGATAGATATGATTCCCGATTTCGCTCATAGTTAAGTGGTAGGCCAACTATTGTTCTATTTATCTCAAGTTGCTTAATTTTAGCTTGATAATATAAATACATATTTATTGGATTATTTTCATATAAGGATTTTTTCCTGCAGCAATGATTCCTGGAACTCCTCCAATCAACCACATCACCAGAGGTTGTCAAGCTCTCCGCTTTGGGGCCACTTGTGAAGACATTTTTCAACAGCTAAGAAGAAGAAATGAAATTTTACCAGGCCAACATACATGCACCACTTGCAGCACTGATCTTTGCAATTCCAATAGTAGAATAATGCCTGTTTTCCCAATTATTTTTACATTCTTTTGCTTAGCGCTGTATCGAATTGTTTTTTCTTGACGATTTTAGATAATTCTAAACACATTGGAAATGTTTTAATATCGCTTGGAAAAATGTTTTTTTAGTAAATAGACTCTTTAAATACTTATGTTACCTTATAGTATTTAAGGTATATCTTCCATTAACAGTTTTTAAATAAGGCAAAAACTATTTATTGAATGGAAGCATTTTTGTCACTCCAAAAAGTTAATAGGTCTTTTGTATAATTCGATGTAACTTTACTATTAGCATTTCAATATATAATAATTCTGCCATGCAAATAAGAAGTATTACAGTTAGCTATGCCAGATACCTAATCCAATCCGGTCCATTTGTAGGGTATGAACGAACGGTGATTATAATTTCAAGACATGTACATGTGTTTATATCATTCTATGTCATTTTTATAATAACTTGTTGGCTTACAGAATTTTTTACTTGGCTAGGTTTTGCAGGATCGCGAACAAAATATACATAACTTTTTTTATATTTTATACAAGCGTCCAAAAATATGTATAAATGTAACTTCAAATTTGGGAACTTTATAGACGGTATAACCTTTATTAAGCCAAGTAAATGAGGACATGGTAAATCGGCGCTTGTTTGCAAGCGGTGCAAAATAAATACTCAAAGAATTTCATTATTATCAATGTATTTTAATTTACCAATTAGCAAGACTTATTTCAGAACTTCCAAATTTTAGATTAGCCAATAATTTTATTATCATGAGGAAACTGATGGCTTTGTTTTTTTCGAAAAACATTTTTTTTAAATATGAAAATTAATGATGGAATTAATTAGCATTAAATTATTTAATAAAACTCGTTAGTTCAACGTGTTTTTGATGTAGAACATGCAGGGTGTCCAGTAATTCCAGGGTCAAAAGGATACTGCGATATTCTTAGCATCAAAAGAAGTGATGAATTTTTAAGTGTCTTGGTACAAAAACTACCAGAACTTTTTATTTGGTGGATGAAATGAATACATTTTTTTGGTTGTCTGGTCCACTACCGAAATTTGCTGTAGAATAATCTTCAAAATAGTTTACATACATATTTCGTTTGTAATATTTGCTCTTTATATACAACTGGAAGAACTGCAGAACTCTTTATAAACGATTTTTTTTCATAAAATTAATAATAAAAAAAACACTGTATATTAATATTTCAATAAGTGAAGACGTTTGAAAACGTGATGCAGTTGCAGTCACAAAATTTTGTATTCGCTCATTTCTGGTTTAATTGAGTAAGCTACACTTTCTATGTAGCCCTACAGATATACATATATAAATAATCTTTATTTCCTACAGAAAAAGGGTATCGACCCAATCGGTTTTTCTGCTCTTGTTTAGTACATTTGTGTCTTAGCCTAGCTTATTCTAAAATTAATTTCTATTCCTAACACAAGTATAAATTAATCAGCTATAAAAAAAGGAAAAAATAAAAATTATTGGCTTACAAAACAAACAGATCTTAGTCCTTAGTTCAGTTGCGTTTCTAGGTGTTCTAGTAAAGTATCTGTTGGGGAACGAAACATCTCCTATCCTACAGATAATAGTCGGGCGGTGTCAGATCGGGTGATCTCGGAGGCTAACAGTCAATTGACAGATTATCCAAGTATTTCAATGTTCCGATAAATCAACTGCAAACTTGCCTAAACCTATGAAATCGTCATAAGTTCTTATGAATATATTTACATCATTCAAATATTTCTTTAATATTTGATGTAAAATTTAAAAAATCCTGGTTTCAATTTCTCAAAACTTTGCATCTTTTGTAGCTTTTACTGAGATAATATTTTTAAGAATACCTCTATTTGCATCAAATATTTTAAACACGTGCAGACTTACTTAAGATTATATTTAAATGCATCCAGCTCATTGTTATGTATTACAGTTTACGGTAGTACAATTATAACAATCGACGCCTTTGACAAGCGATCCCTCTGTCAAAGGAGCGTACATTTTTGTAATAAAATCACAGAAGTTCAGACCGGTGCCGTCGATTTCATCAACGATTAAGGGCGCACAGCTTCTGAACGTGTAAACGTCTCCTAAAATGTAACTTTGATATAAAATTTTAAACATTCAGCAACATATCAAAATGTAATTACCACTTAAATAATTCACTGAATATTTAGTACAACCAGTAGCTAAAACCCCTGTGCAGTACGTCATATCCATGTTCGCTAAGTCAGTTAAGGTGGCTGGTTCCGGACAACCACTATCTTTCCCACTGCAGCTGTAGCATGATAATCTGTCATCTGATTCGGCTGCAAATAGTTCATATGTTGAATATTTAACTTACGCTAATTGGATGCATTTCATTAAATACGAATTAATTTAAATACGTCACTTTTAAAACCCCCAGAAGATGAAAGCTGACCAATCTAATTCAAGAAATAAAGTTTTGAAATCTCCCAAATTTTGACAAAAATACCAGAGCAATTATGCAGCACTCTCTAAGCAGTTAAATCACAAAACGATAATTATTAAGAAATAGTAAAAATCTCATACCCAATGCTAAAGCAAAAAGCGCACAAAGTAATAGACAGACTGACTTCATTTTGTAAAAAATCATATTTTACTGCAAATCTTTTACTTATATAGGTCAGATATACCTAATCATGTTTGATAGCAAAATTGTATTGTATTTAAAAGATTAGATCCAAAGCTGATGAATATGTTTCTTTCTGAATTCTACGAGTAGCTATTATTCTATCCTCAAGTGATTAATAATGCAGGATTTGCTCTTGAACAGTCTTTTTGATTGATGACTGGAAAATTCTTATTTTTAATGTCGATTCTATTTTTCGATTCATATTATAATATGCCTGATAAGAACAGATATTTATGTTTTTCTCAATTATAATATTTACAATTGATGTAAGAGGAACCACAGAAGATCGTATTGTGTACCAAAGTCATGATAGCTAAAATTCCATTGGATTTTATGTACTTTCGTTATTAGTCATATTATTTATAATGATATCTAATTTGTTTACTTTATTCATAAAAAGCGCAAACGAACGATCCATGTAATTTTACGAACAGGAATATTTGTTCCAGTTGCCCAATTTTGCGCTTGTCTTGTCCCACTGTTGGCAAAAAATCAAGGGATCTGAATTTTTAGTCAGCTTTAAAATTTGATGTGATGCACTAGTTTCGAACATAAATATGCACTTGATCTTAGTTTTTGCAGGATTACTCTTAGCTACACATTCAGGTACGGTATAGTTCATATGTATTGCTGCACTAATCACATGACACTAGATCATTAAATATCTATTTTAACAGAAACTTGAACTAGAATAATCTTGAAAAATTCAACATACAGATTTTGCTTGTAAGATTTGTTTTTAAAAATTTTTATTTTTATGTAAGTGTTTAACATGGTAAGATACATTTGGTTTTAGGTAGTGGATTGGAATGTTATACTTGCAGTAGTCATGTTGGAATCACAAATTCGATGAATGATTGTGAAAGGTTTAACTCTTACGAAAATCATCGAAAGTCATTTTGTCAACCTGGAGAACAAGTTTGTGCTAAGCATATTGTAAACCGTAAGTCGTTTTTTTTTAACATTATCCCCTAGGTTTATATTTTATTCATTCATAACTGTGACTGATAATTCATGTTTGCTTTGCATTATTTCATTAAAGGAAATTGCTTTCCTAAAAGCGTCCATCTACAGCTACAACCTATAGCTGCGTTCCTAAAAAGTATTTGAAATAGTTATTTGCAATTTGCATATTGAAGTAAGCAATAATAAGATTCGCCCTTTTCTTTATCGTTCCCAATCTGACCTCCCTAGTCTTACCAATATATAAATTTTAATAAAACGGCTACAAAAATGATGAACGAGTTTTGGATTGCAAACGTTCATTGCAAATGCTGCGGCTCCGATAACTGAATTTCCTAAGCTGCTTAATAAACATTGATGAACATAATTAGCGCACTATGTATACATTTTCAAATAAACCATTTTTTTTTCAAGTAAGTAGGTAAATAATGTAACCATCGTAACATTGCACAGTACCAATTATTTTTGATCCCTTGCTATTCATTCCGATGCAAGTTTCTACTTGTTTTGTGTCATTTGCAATATCTCAGCATTGTCTTCAGCAAGTGTGGTATTGTTTTCGATTCAATTTTCTTCGTTTCCTAATTGTATGCGCATCGAAACATCCTCAGTGAAAAAAATAAGTGAGTTTGATGCGTTCAAAATTGTCACCTTGGAAGACGGGTATTCCCAACGTGAGGTTGTCCGAAACTTGAGTGTTCATTACATCACCATTGGTCGATGTCTTCAGCGTTTTAGGAAAACAGGTTGTGATGCTAGACGACCAGGGCAAAGCCTACCAAGATCCACAAGCAGGTGGACCATCGTTTTATCTCATTTTATATCGACTGCCAATTTTAAGAAATCAGTTTATTACCGGAAATGAGATAAAAAATCGAATTCAAAATGCCCGAAATTTTGTCATTTCTTCCAAAACGGTAAGAAGAAGGCTTAAAGAATTCGGATTGACTGCAAAACATCCCGGAAATGGTCTTCTCTTATCCACAGTCCACCAGCAAGGTAGGCTTGAGTTTGCTCGACAACATGTGGATTGGAATTTGGATGACTGGAAGAAAGTCTGGTTTACTGATGAAGCTAGAGTGTGTTTAAAATCTTCGGATGGGCGATCTTCGGAATCTTCGATCCTACTCCTGAGAACTTGGCTGAATTGGAAAACGCGGTTCTTCAAGAATAGCAGCCAGAAACGTTGCCTGAATTTCAAAATATATTTTTCATAAATGTTTACCAAAAATCTGATAAACTAGTGATTTATGTTTTGTTTTACTTTTTCTTTCGAAAACAGCGTCACATTAATTTAAAAACAATAATTTGAATTTTGATAAAAGTATGTAGGGTTTATAATATTTTTTTCTTTGAAATTTATAGATGGTGCACTAATTTTGTCCATCAGTATATATTAACTGTAAATGCTATATTTAATTTTTAAGTTCCGTTTTCAGTAGAACTTCTACACATATAGAAATTCGTATATTCAGCAATGTGCAATGTGCGTGCAAGTGGTTAGTCAATCAGCAAGCAAACTATATTAGTCTTCAATTATCCGACGGAATCAAAGAACCTTCAACGACTTGAAGCCTTCGTATCTCAGTTACGACAGTCTTTAATAGTCTTTACAAAAAGAAAATATTCCTGTATTTTAGCTTTTTATATGAAATGTCTCGATCAAACGTTTAGCTTTGGTATCACTTTTAGATGATGGCGTGACTTGGGTGCATCGCTCTTGTCGACCATACGATGTTTGCGATGTTCTCAGCCAAATGTACCGGAATGGCAGAGATCAACTTTTGGAATGTTCCACTTGCTCTGATCGGAATTTGTGTAATTCATCTTTTATGTATTCAGCATCTACAGCTGTAACAATGTTTTTATTTATTTTAGCGATTTACTAGCTGAAACCGTATAAATTTGGTTATTGTTAATAAAATTGATTTGGTAGTTTAGATTTATTACGCTATAATACACTAAGGTTAGGTTAATTAGCAAGAAAACATATTTTTTCGTAACCGTTTTAAGTAAAGCTATGTAAACCCAAGTGCATTTACGGTTTTACAGAGAATAACAAATTGATCTTGCGATACACACACTTTTTACTTGAATTGAGAATAATATTAAGTAGGTACTTAAAGAACATGTCACAACTCGTTTTTTTTGTCATTTTGGGAGCAACTTAGGATTTGTTGGATTGGAATAATACATGGAAATCAGATTCAATATAACAACC
>NW_026018165.1:8204360-8206441 GCF_020466585.1 Dendroctonus ponderosae | reverse complement strand
GTTTTGACTATGTTAATAAACTATGTTAGTCAATATAATAAAAAAATAATAATAAAAAACCTCGCTGTGAGACCCGATAATTATGTACTTGTCAACTCTTTAGAGGAATATATAGTGCTTAATATAAGCTAAGTAGAATAGCCAATAAATTTTGCATCAATTAAATGGCAATAACGCGTCTAATTTTATTCTTTATACAAATACAACAAAACATGGGAAAAATTGTAAGTTTCAGAAATCATATATGCCCAATAGTGCAAGTATTTTAATTGTTGAATGGTTACAAGCAGAGGTTTTGACTATGTTAATAAACTATGTTAGTCAATATAATAAAAAAATAATAATAAAAAACCTCGCTGTGAGACCCGATAATTATGTACTTGTCAACTCTTTAGAGGAATATATAGTGCTTAATATAAGCTAAGTAGAATAGCCAATAAATTTTGCATCAATTAAATGGCAATAACGCGTCTAATTTTATTCTTTATACAAATACAACAAAACATGGGAAAAATTGTAAGTTTCAGAAATCATATATGCCCAATAGTGCAAGTATTTTAATTGTTGAATGGTTACAAGCAGAGGTTACAAGCGTATATCTTTAATATGTCGTATTTATATGTAATTTCGTAGGATTCAGTTTACAATGCTACAATTGCAGTGGACAAAAAGGAACCAACAATGATTGTGAAGTCAATCTTGCAAATGTAAAAGTTGAATATTGCATGTCAAACGAGTTATGTGGAATCTACATATCCCAAAGTAAGAATATTTTCAAATTGCTATTAATCATCTTCCTCAAACTCTCTCATTAATTTTTCATTATTCAAATTGCATCGAGCGATACTCTGAACATTATCGAATCATTAAAAAATGTTTGGCATTATTTTCAATAGTAAGTTCGGTGAATAAACCGCCTTTGTAGCTTTACAAGTGCAAATTCTCATTTCACATGTTTCAGCTGATGATATAGTGACAATCAAACGTTCTTGTATGTCACCATATGAGTGCGAACTTGTGCACCCTACGAATGCTAAAACCGGTGAGACCAGCGTTATTTCTTACAGACTTTGCAATTCCACGAGTTTATGCAACTCTGCAAGTACCCTAAAACTGAAGCCACATTTACTATTCTTCTGTTCTATAGCAATTAGTGTTATGATCAGTAATGTTCTTTTGAAAAATCTTAATCATATTGTCAATTAAAATATTTTCTAAAATATTGCTTATACTACGCCAAATTGTTTCTAAGTACTAATTAAACAGAGGTTTAATGGATGTTAAAAATGTGTACCAAATATGTTTGTCTAGATAATTTATAATTATAATAAATAGTGGATTTTATGTTTGTCATTTGCAGCACGCCTACAAAATAGAAATAAAAAATGAAATAAATAGGCAAATAAAAAGGCAAAATTGTATTATTTGATTTGATTTATATAATCATTGCAGCTAATTTAATTGGTTAAATAGCTTTAACTATTATTATTGGATTAGAAGTTTTATAAGAAAGTCTCAAAAAATTATTATGCTAGGTTTAAGAGCGACTTTTGGATAATTTGCTGACAAGGAGGTACTAGAATATTTGAAGCCGACGAAATCATCCAAGTCTCTGTCAAGACTGGTAAATAAATTAAATCTCTAAACGCATTACAACTAGTTTTTTATTGTATTAGCTTTTCTATTGGACTACAGAAGGCGACAAATACAGTGACGGCACTAGGGGTTGCGCGAGGTAAAATCCGAGTTGTTCGGGAATTAAAAAGTAAATTTGTAAATACTAAATTAATAAATTATTTTTCAATCTAAATATGGGTACTTGCTTCCTGCTAGGACAAGAGCCAAAGATTTTCATATAGAGGAAAAAGAAGTCATTGATTTGGATCAATCGCAGGATTTCAGGACAGCCGCTCTTAGCAAGTTTTCTTAAAAAAAAAAACAGAATGGTTGTGATCTTCGTAGTTTGAAGTCCAGTTATTAGATCATGTATCCTTGAAATAAGTACAGCATTTTCGAAGATGCTGTAATCCGTTTTCCTTTGTAGATTTTGCTTCAAACAAGGTGGAACCAGCAGTTTAACT